>NC_081409.1:841493734-841616234 GCF_030272615.1 Cryptomeria japonica | reverse complement strand
ATGCCTCTGATAATATAATTCCCATAAAAAGCTTGAACCCTTACCAAAATAAATGGATGATAAAAGGATGAGTAACAAATAAAAGGAAAATGCACCGATATAGTTCATCAAAATGCAATGGGCAAGTCTTTAGTTTTGATATTATTGATGATGAGGGTTGTGAAGTTAGAATCACTTGCTTTGATGAAATAGCATAAGTGCATTATCATCGAGTTGAAAAAGGAGCATACTATGTTATTTCCAAAGGTTCTGTAAAAGAAGCAAATACTATATATAATAAGTTGAACAACCATCTTCAGATTTTCCTGACCGAAACTTCAGTTTTTAAGCGTTGTGCTCCTGATGTTGTTGGATTAGAGAAAAAGTATTTTTACACTCCTATTAATGAAGTTTTAAATTGCAGCAACAATACTCTGGTTGATGTTATTGGTGTTGTAGTCAAGGTTGGGGGCATCTCAGTTGTTCGTAGAAAAGATGGGACTAAGGTGAAAAAGAGAATAGTCAAAATAAATGATATGTCAAATCTCACAATAGATGTTAACCTATGGGGGACAACATCAGAGCAATTAGGTCATGACTTGAAGAATATGCTGGAACATTTGTCATCCTTGTTGTGCAGAATGCTCGAGTGGGGTATTTCAATGGAAAGGTTATCAACATCACATCTGCATCCACTCTAGAAATTAATCCTTGCATTCCTGAAGCAGAGCCCCTTGGATTGAGAGGAGAAATACCAACATTGCTTCAACCACACTCCGCAACTAGCTATCACATTAACAACCAATACAATAGGATGACAATTGCATCCATCCTTGAACGCATGAGTGTTGCACTTGAAATTATTGAAACCAATATTACAGTTGTACTTAGATTCATAAAAGGATGACCTTTTTTATTATACAGCTTGTCCATTACAATTGAATGGTAAAGAATGTAAAAAAGAATGTACTAAATTAGATGAGAATACATGGATGTTCCCTCGATGTCAAACACAATTCCCTGAATGCAATTATAAATACCTCTTGCAGATGAAACTACAAGATGCAACAGGCAGCCTTTGGGCTAATGTATTTGATGAAGTTGGCACACAATTGTTGGGTGCATCTACTAAAGAACTATGCATGTTGCAATTTGATTTGTCAACAAAAGAAACACCTCTCTCTATGGTTGATAAAGCCATGTTCATTCACTACAACTTTACGTTGTTGGTGTCAACTGAAACATACAATTTTGAACGTCGATTGAAAGTAACAATTAACAAAATGGCAAAAGCTGATTTTGAAGTTGAATGCATCAATTTACTTGCAGAAATTGCTCGCATAGGTGCAACGACATAATTTCATGCTACAAAAAAATAAATATATTTTTTAATTTGGTGTCATTCTTTCCATGGAGCTCCTCCCTATGTTTTTTTGTAACGATTCCAAAAACTTTAGTTCACAAAAGCTCTTTTTTTGTCCTTTGAAACAATACACTCTTAACTACGAGGCCATATCGATACCATGTCACTTCACTTTGTTTTTAGAGCTTTCCTACAACTATTGCTAATTAATGTTTTGCCTAATTGCAAATGGCCGTTAGAATACTTAATGTTGTTAAACACCTAATTTCACTGCTCCTCTTGTTCATATATATACACACACTTTTGCAATATGTGCATCCATGGATATGCAGACATAGGCAAGTACCCCACCTCCCCCCCACAAAAAAAAAAGTTTATCTGGACAGACTAACATTTACACACACATATATATATACTTAACTATATTTTTGTGTATTACTGTTTCTATCTTAAAAAAGCTATATTATTACTTCTACCTGCTCATTCATCAATATATTTGCATGTGTATAGTTGCATATAGGACTAATTGTAAAAAAATAATGTGTATACATGTGCATATACAGACAATATTTTTGTTGAGGTTTACGTGAAGATAAGTTTTCCAAATTTTGAATTTCATTCTTTTATTTTGGAGCGTAGTTGTATTGATTTGTGTTCTTCTCAAAAAGGAAAACTATTCCTAGATTTATGTGTCCATGAAAATCTTCCTCTCCTCCTATTTGAAAATTTAATGTATACCATCTTTTTTGTTATGATCTTAGTGTAATGAATTGTATTGGCTTGTGGAATACATTATTGCATTTTAAAGATTTTGAAAAAGAAAAAAACTCAAAAAAATATACATATGCTGATTCTCTAAGAATTAATTATTTATTGCCTTTATGTACAGAATTGGTTTCATTCGTTATTATACTTATTTGTACCTTGTTTTCTGAATTTGTAATTTGGTTCTACTCATATATGTTGTTTACAATTTTATGAAGCATGGTTAGAAAGCTCTTCGGGTTGTGTGTATGTATATATGCATGCACATATATATGCATGTATATATGTATCCATATATATCTGTATGTATAATCTACATTAATTTCCTAATCTGTTCGGTCTGCAATTTTCTTTCAAAATGAATGGGTATTCTTTTATGTTTAACTATCTGCTTTGCTTATAACTTCTTATTTCATTCCTATTTAATTATCAAACAAAATTGTGCCACGCTTTGCAGACTACTTTTCTCTTTGTTGGAATATTTATTTTTTTCAAAAATTTCCACTTGTTGTTTCAAATAGAAATCATTTGTGCTTTTAAATTCCCATCTCTTAGAAAACTGTTTTGATAAATATACATATATTGATTTTCTTAGAATCAATTGTTCATTGTCTTCAGATACATAGTTAGTTGAATTCATTATTATACTTATATGTGCATTGTTTTCTGAATTTATGATGTGCCTTTATTCATATGCATTATTTCAAATTGGGTATAAAATGATTACAAGAGTGTTGGCTAAAATCTACATATATATGTATGTATATATCATGAATTTTCAATTCGGGTACACCTCCCACCCATTAATTTAGCTCTCACATATGCATTGATATTGCTCTGCAACAATCTGATCTGGAAAAAAAAAAAAAGACATGTGAAGAAAGAAAACAATAAACTCAAAAAATTTAGATAGTGTTAATTTCCTTTGAATCAATTATTCATTGTCTTCATGTACATAGTTGCCTCTACTTCGTATGTGGATCTTAACGCATGTATGCATATACATATAGCTATAAGTATACGTGTGTATGTATATATGAACACATATATGTATGTGCATGTATATCAGCTCCAAACCTCAATGATCTAAACCCTCGATTGTATATATGTGTGTGTGTGTGTGCGCGCCTTTGAGTCTCCTTTGAGTCTATCTACATATATATACATATGTATATATGTGTGTGTGTGTGTGTGTATGTATATGTACATATACATATGTATGTATATATGTATATGTATATGTATATATATATAAATAGTGTATCTTATTGGGGTCCGAACCACACAACTGTAATTCCCTTATCTTCAATCGGCGGAGGAGGGTGGAGAACCATTGGAAGGGAATTGGGGTTCTACCGATTGATTGTTATTTATAGTTGAATGTTCAAGAATCAATAATATTGTTGCTTACATTCTAATACACTTGCCTTCTCAAATATCTCTCAGATATGCATTGATCTTGTTTTGGAAGAGTCCAATCTAAAAAAAGCTAGAAAGAAAGAAAACAATAGACTTTATTATGTGCAACACAAAGAAGAAATCTCAAAAAAATGACGCTTCAAGCGACAAAGCCAGCGAATGATCCCTGAGAAAATGCAACCATTCAATGATTTTGCCATGGCGCATTCTGAACCACTCATAAAAGGGCAAACATTATGTGTCAAACATGAAATCCATTCTGAGTCTATAGCACAATCCCATAGCAATGCGTTGCCTTCTACATCCATGCAACACAATGAAACCAATGTGCATCCTCTTCTTGTAATCCAATAATCAAACATATCTCCCCTTGTTGGAGCTGGACCAATGTCAAACCCTTTCAAGTCTGATGAGTTTACACATACATTGGCTGGTTTCCGAAGAAGGATTGATAACTTATCATACCTGCAAACGTGCTCTATTTGTAAAGAGAAGTATATCGGTATGCTAGTAAGATCAAATCAACCAAATGTTATTTGTTCAAGATGCTATGGTGAAAAGGGCATTCACCGCTTCTCAATTGAAAACAATATGGATCCCAGTGAACAACCTTTTCTTTTAAAAAGACTACCCCAAGTAGAGGAAATGCTTATAGCAAGGGTTGCTCTTGTTTTGCAAGTAAGCCATGCAAGAGGAGGCCAATACAAGTATACAAGACACACTATAATTTTTTCGCAAGACATTACAGAAATAGCAACTGCTTTGCCAAGTAGATTTCAACAGTTGGAAATACTTATTGTTCGGAGAACGAATTTGGAAGGGAAAAATTATGATTGTTATGTAAATAGATTTCATGTTATGGATGCATTGAATTACAAAATCCAACATGACCAATACTACAATGATGTTGTAATTGATTTTGTTGCAGCTAATTTGTTACCAAAAACAACTACTAATATATCAAGTTTGTTAAATGTCTTTGAAGATCATGTTGATCCGCCATCTATACCAACAACTCAGGGCACGGTGGTTGATAATGATAAACCTGAATTAGAGAGCATATCATCGTTTATTCCAAATCTCCCATGCTCATTGCGTGAACTAGATGTTATTAAGAGAATATTGTAGTTGGAAACCAATGAGAACAATGTAATAGCCTAGCTTGAAATAACTTGCTCGCCCATTAATGAATACACCACTGAAGCATTGTTTGTGATGGCTTTCCCAACATTATTTCCAAATGGATCTGCATTTCCACTCCAATCGAGAACAAACTGTAGCGTCGTAAAATTGCGACACTTGCAATTTCGACTGCATTTGGGTCTTCACGATGGCGGCGCAACGTTGAAACTGAATGGAGACCCCGAAACTTGTTTACGACACCAAAAACTACATCTTTTTGCACCTTGGCCTGATCCTCCTTGCACCCTGCTGTCCCGGGAGGTGGGACCATGGTGCCCAATGCCCTGGTCCTTTAGGACCATGGCACCCAACGCCCTGGTCCCTGGGCCTATTTTGGGCCTGGTCTCTTGTTGGGCATCGGGTCTTCAAGTTTGCAATTTGGAAAATAATGCTCCTAGGTCGGCCTAAGGTCAGAAAAATCAGTCTCCTAACCCTAATTGACAAGTATATAAACTACATTTCCCCTCCCATTTGAGGAGGTGAAAGAGGCAAGAAAAAGGGCGAAAAATATGTGTGCAAGAGGTGGAAGCGATATTAAAACATTCAAACATTCAAGCATTCAAGCATTCCTTCAAGCAATTGAGCATTCTAAGTCTCCATTCAAGGCTAGGTGTTGCATTCGAGACAAGGATTCAACCATTGAAGAGGAGATCACATACAACATACAACATCATTACACCTTCGCATGTAAGAATACAAACATTCTTACAACAAGGTATCAATACTTGATTACATTACAAACATTTACATTTATAGCATTCTCATTTCTTGGTTAATTCCAAAACCAGGGTTTGACCTGAAGGAAAACCCCTAATCCCTAACCCCCCAATCATCCTCTCTTTTTTGTGTGTAGGTTGCAGGTACGTGGCTGTAATTGAACATCTGGAATCCTTGTGCAGAGACGAACAGATCCCCCTTCATTTCGCGGATTTTTCGGAGGACCGTGTGCACTCCGGGCGCCATCGTTCTGTCAACTTTCACTCAAATTTGTAGGACAACATCGTCTCGACATTTTACTGCTAATTTCAGGTCCGTAACTTCATCCCGTGTCCCTATCTCTGTCTACAAGCGAATCTTTCTTACTTTACATACATTCCTAGTTCGATCTTTCTATCTACATTCTTTACAAAAGAGGGTATCCTTGATGTCTCACCCCTTGAGACTCATTTAGAATTTAGTCTTGCATTATGTGGGATTGGATCTTGTGGGTTTCAACCCCTCTTTTGAATGTAAAGTCTCTCCTAAGTGAAAACCATCAATCTTAGTGACCTCCTTTCTCTCTCCTTGGAGTGGGGGAACACCTAGGGTTTGATTTTCCGCTTTACATTTTGGTGAACCTGACGTGAACATCCTAATTCTGATTATTCATGGTTAGATCTAAAAAAATTGCTTCCTTGATTACATTTCCATGTTTGATCTTTTGCAAATTTTAGAGGTTAATTGCATAAAAACCCTAAATTTTCTTTTTAGTAATTGAGCTTGTGAAATGTTTAATTGTTAATGCTTGTTTAAGATCTACCCTTCTATTGCAAATTGTCAATTCATATTTGTGCTTTAATTCTGAAAATTAAGTGGTTAAGTGTCAAAACCCTAATTTTTAAAACTCTCTTGATTCAACCTTTGACCGATAATTTCACTAATCAAAACACCTCCAAATCGGCTGTAACTTTGGATTCCGCAACAAAATCATAATATCTCTCATCCCTGAAAATTTCGAAAAAAGTTGCGAGGACCGTGTGCACCCCGAGCGCCATTGTCCCTGACATTTTTTCTGAAATTTCGGGAGCTAGATTTTACTGTATTTTTCTGCAAGAATCCAGAATCTTGGCTGATTTCATCAATTCTAACACTTTCAAAATTAAAGTCAAAGTTGGTCTAGTGATTGCTTGGATTAAGGCTTTTAATCATTCAAAAATTGTTGAAATTGAAATTTTGTGTTAAAATTGTGTTTCTTACAGTCCTAAATCTGAAAAGTGTGTTGGCATTCATTCGAAATTTCAGTGCTTTATTCAAATTTTTGCAGTTTATGACTTTTGAAATTAAATGTTTAATTGCAACAACTTTGATTTCCGCTTTCAAAATTGAATTTTGCGTGAAATTGAGTCAACTTTTAAATTTCAAAGCTTGCATTGCTTTTAGTATTCCCTCTAAAATCATAAAATTCAAAATTTCAGTTTCCCTCTCTTTTTCAAAATTCAAATTTTGCATTTTTCAACAATCTTGGTAGGGTTCAATTTTGAGATTGCAACTTTAATTTGGCCTATCTACAGATCGTAAAATCACTCAATTTTTTCAGATTAGCTTTAAAATCGTCATAACTTTCATCCCTAAAATTTTCAAAAAAAGTTGCAAGGACCGTGTGCACTCCGTTCGCCACGGTCCCGACATTTTTTTTCGAAATTTCGGGAGATTGTCCTGATTGTATTTAACAGCTTAAATCTAGGAGATTGGCTGATTTTATTGAAATTTGCTACCTCTAAATTCCAAATCTTCTCTCTCTCTCTCTCTAGTGCATGAGTTTTACAACAATAAGCCCTACTTACACTATTCCTGTTAGACGAAGCCTTAGAATTAAGTCTTTCCAAGGTTTAATTACCGAGGAGAAGGAACCTAATTTGAATGGCCTTTTTAACAAGGACATGGGTAATTCCTCTAATCCTCTTAATGATGAGGAAGCTCTCCATGAGGTCTCTATAGAACAACTTTCGAAATTGGATAACCAATTTGATGATTTTCAGCAATGGATGTCTCAAGAATACCCCGATAGTCAAGCTCTTTCATTGATTGAGGGTCTAAAACGTATGGTTCAAAGTGATAAGAATGGAATTGATATTTTGCGTAGTATTGCACACATTGTGGATTCGAATGTGATGCCTATGAAGAGTTGTGCCGAAACCTTAGGTTATACACAACCTCCTACTCAAGTCAATCATTCTACCCCTTTGACAACTTCTATTGCTAGTATACCTACTTTTACACTAAACATAATGACTACTTCAATACAAAACATTCCAACTATGATCACCAGTCATGGGGGAAATCCTTCTTCTTCAATCAACCCTCTCCCTTCATTCAATCCGACTTCCTCATTCATTCCTTCAATGAGTGTTCCTATTACATCTTCACAAATGAACATGACGCAAGGGGGCAATTCATTTAACCATTCCATCCCTCCTTGTAGTGCTCCTTCTTTCCAATCATCTCCTATGACTAACTATCATCGTGTCCCGCCACCTTACTCTCAATCAATACCTTCTTTCAATAACATAATACCTCCATCACAATCTAACATGTCTAATATGAACTCTTCGACTGAAGCGACCATTAACAATCTTGCACAAACTGTCTCTTCTTTACAGCAACAAATTGCCTCTATGAATCAATCTAAGTTTAGTGTGCCCACATTTGATGTTGCGAGCCCACTTTCTCTTGACATTGTTCGATCTATCCCCCCTAAGCATGTTGAAATCCCGCAATTGGAGCTTTATAATGGTAAAGGTGATCCTCTAACACATGTTAAGACCTTTCAAACAATATGTACCGATTTTGCTCATAACCAAAGGTTGCTTGCAAAACTGTTTACTAGAACATTAAGAGATAAGGCTCTACAATGGTATTGCTCATTGCCTTCCTATTCTATTACTTCTTTCGAACAACTTACAAATGCTTTTATTCAACAATTTCAAAACAATATAAGTCCTAAAGTTACTTTGATTGATTTAATGCATTGTAAACAAGGTGTTAAAGAAAAAGTGACTGATTTCATTAGTAGATATAAGCATTTGTGTGCTCAAATTTCTTTTCTAGTACCTGATAATGATATTCAAAGAATCTTTATTTCTAATTTACAAAAAGATATTAGAGAAAAACTTCTGTTTTCTGAGTTTACTTCTTTCCAACAGTTGTGCACAACTCTTCACAGTTATCAACTGACTGTGAGTCAAATGGAACAAGCAAATCCTATGGCTCCGAGTGATAAGGGTGATAGTAGTCAACAACCATTTGGGAAGCTTAAACCGAACAGAGAGTTCATTAAGTTCAATGAAAACATCACCAACAACAATGTGAATGCAGCATCAGGTGTGCCTCCTATTTCTAAGTTTTTCAAGAAAGAAAGAAAGTTTACTCCTTTGAATGAATCATTGCATAGTATTATGAATAAGTTATTGGAACAAAATGTGCTTACTCTCCCTCCTATAAAGCAAATAGATTATGCAAAGATTAATTCACCCTATTTTGATAACAAATCTTTTTGTCAATTTCATCGTCAACCTGGGCATGATACTGAAAAATGTTTTGCTTTGAAGGGTAAAATTCAAGATTTGATTGATAATAATACTATCTCTATTTCAGGTGTGAATGATAAAGGCAACACATCTTTAGCTCCTCCTAATCCATTACCTTCTCATACCTCTAATGTGATTGAGACTAATGATTCCTCTTTCTCACCTGATAGTCTTGTGTCTATGACTCCGAATGTGATTAACTTTGTAGAGCAGCAGAAAATCCCTAAAGAACCTTCCATCACATTTGTTTCCAGTGAAACTATCAAGGCACCTGATGGTCCTTTATATATAGTTGGAAAAGTCAAGAATACACCTTGTCGTGGAGTGCTTATTGATCCTTCTTGCATGGTTAATATCATTACTGAAGAATTTCTTTTTACTTGGCAATTGAATCAAGTGATTTATGATAAAACAAATGTGGTTGTGAAATTATTTGATGCATTTTCTTCTCCTGCAATTGGTTCTATTACATTACCTATTGAGGTTCATAAAAAATCCCTTGATGTGAGTTTTGCTATTATTCCATCGTCCAAACAATTTCGTGTGAAGTTAGGCTATCCTTGGCTATCTTCCATGAAAGCTATTGCTTCTCCTATTCACAAGTGTTTGAAATTTCCTCATAATGGTGAAGTTGTTACTGTCAATCATAGTCTCTTTAAACCAGCTGAAAGAACTTCTAGCGTTCCTATTGATTATTTTTGGCCTAAACAATTTCAATCTCTTCCATCGCGAAGTGATCATCTTTTCAAATCTTATCAAAAGTGGAAAAAATATATGATCCTATCTCTAAGTGAACCTAGAACACCCAAACTTGATATTCCTATCGTTCTTGAGAAGGAAGTTCTTCCTTTGAAAGATAAAACTAATGTCTTTCCTCAAGAAGATTCCCAACCCATCCCTATGGATTTGACTATGTCTATGACTAATAAACTTTCTAAAGGTAGACCTATACCTCCTCGTCATGATGGACTTGGTCTCCTTCCTAAACCAGATATTCCTCCTTTATATGGAGCAGTTCCTCCTCCTTCCTCTTATAGAGAAAAGAGACCTTCCTCTTCTCCTATTATTCAACCTAAGAGACCACAACCTAAACACCCAAGTGATAAGGATGAGAACATTCCTCCTCCTCAATCTTCTCAACTTCCTACTAAGACTAGACGAAATCGTTTTGCGCGTGAACGCCAATGAAAGCGTCGTCTTAGAGCTCATGCAACTGCTTCTCAAACTTTGCAATCCCCAAAGACACCTTCAGCTAGTATTATTCCATTTTCTCCTCAGCCGAAAATTGAGCCAAAATCTCCTAAACATAAGATGCATGATGGTTTTGATCTTGTGCGAGTTAAAGATCCTATTTTTATAAATCTTGATGATGATATAGATGAAAATGTTACTCTTCTTGCTTCTGATAGTGAATATGAATATGTTGATGTTGATAACCATTTATCTAACGAATTTTCTAAAGCTCTTATCCTAGCTCCTAGACAAGAACAACGTGGCTTGGAACATGAACATAGCCCTTGTTTGGATCTTGTGATAGCTCCATTTGCTGTGTTGGATGTTCCTCCTCTAGCGTGTTTCCCGCCTTCCCAAAATAGTGAGCAGCAAGATCGGGGGTGGATGACGTGCTAGACTAGTTCATTAGCATAGCAGATTCTCTCCTCCTCTCTTGATCTCTTTTGTTACTTCTTCTGTGTTATTCTCATTCTTCTATTTGTTGTCCTTAGTGTTGTCTACTTGAGGACGATGCAAAGCATTGAGATCTCTTTTGGTCTCTCTCATGTTGACTCAAAAGACACATGTGTTCCCTTCTTCTAGGTGACCTTCCTTGATTGGGGAATGAAGAATGATTATGCATACATACATATGATATACATGAATTATCATACAGCACACTGACCCCAAGGAAAGCGAAGTCACCTCGTGCTTTGTGTTTTGTGTCTATTATCCTTGGGTTTATCTCACACTTGGGGGCTAAATCTTTGTGGTAACGTGCTCCTTTCCCTTCTCATTTCTTATGTATCACTACCTTAAAGCAATCACCCCCGATGAGGTGTGTGCGATCGCTTTAACGTAGGGGGGCATACACTCCGTCCATATCTCTTCAAGATACTTGAAAGTTTCTTGGCGAACTTAGCTTTGCCTTGAAAATTTTTGGTATTTTTCTTGCATGACTCATAGTGAGGGAACCTTACTACTGACAGTCATGGTTCTCCCTCGTGATCTTTCCTTTTACTTTGTCAATCGAAGTCGTAAGATCCTTAGTCCACTGGGGGCTTGGTGTATCTTGCCTCCTTGATGTGGTGAAAGTCTTTCAATGTTGTTTCCTTGTACTCAACCGGAAGTATGGGTGTATGCTTATACTCCCGCTAAAGTGGGGGCTAAATGTAGTGTCGTAAAATTGCGACACTTGCAATTTCGACTGCATTTGGGTCTTCACGATGGCGGCGCAACGTTGAACCTGAATGGAGACCCCGAAACTTGTTTACGACACCAAAAACTACATCTTTTTGCACCTTGGCCTGATCCTCCTTGCACCCTGCTGTCCCGGGAGGTGGGACCATGGTGCCCAGCGCCCTGGTCCCTGGCCCTATTTTGGGCCCGGTCTCTTGTTGGCATCGGGTCTTCAAGTTTGCAATTTGGAAAATAATGCTCCTAGGTTGGCCTAAGGTCGGAAAAATCAGTCTCCTAACCCTAATTGACAAGTATATAAACTACATTTCCCCTCCCATTTGAGGAGGTGAAAGAGGCAAGAAAAAGGGCGAAAAATATATGTGTGGAAGAGGCGGAAGCGATATTCAAACATTCAAACATTCAAGCATTCAAGCATTCCTTCAAGCAATTGAGCATTCTAAGTCTCCATTCAAGGCTAGGTGTTGCATTCAAGACAAGGATTCAACCATTGAAGAGGAGATCACATACAACATACAACATCATTACACCTTCGCATGTAAGAATACAAACATTCTTACAACAAGGTATCAATACTTGATTACATTACAAACATTTACATTTACAGCAATCTCATTTCTTGGTTAATTCCAAAACCGGGGTTTGACCTGAAGGCAAACCCCTAATCCCTAACCCCCTAATCGTCCTCTCTTTTCTGTGTGTAGGTTGCAGATACGCGACTATAATTGAATATCTGGAATCCTTGTGCAGAGACGAACAGATCCCCCTTCGTTTCGCGGATTTTTCGGAGGACCGTGTGCACTCCGGGCACCATCGTCCCGTCAACTTTCGCTCAAATTTGCAGGACAGCATCGTCTCAACATTTTACTGCTAATTTCAGGTCCGTAGCTTCATCCCGTGTCCCTATCTCTGTCTACAAGCAAATCTTTCTTACTTTACATACATTCCTAGTTCGATCTTTCTATCTACATTCTTTACAAAAGAGGGTATCCTTGATGTCTCACCCCTTGAGACTCATTTAGAATTCAGTCTTGCATTGTGTGGGATTGGATCTTGTGGGTTTCAACCCCTCTTTTGAATGTAAAGTCTCTCCTAAGTGAAAACCGTCAATCCTAGTGACCTCCTTTCTCTCTCCTTGGAGTGGGGGAACACCTAGGGTTTGATTTTCCGCTTTACACAAACACATGTTCATTTGCATGAATATGCTTTGCACTTAATTAGATATAATGACCAAAGATTTGGAAAACATGTTAGATTTCCATATTATCTTTATAATCGAATAATGAGACATCGTTTACAACAGTCAGTTTTTGTCTTCATAAGGACCAATTTAGAAGAATCTTACCCAACTACTATACAAGCTTTGTGCCAACAATTGCAAGATACACCTTATGATCGATTACCCAACCATTTGATGTGATTTGTAGCTTCATTGTGAGCCACTAGAGGTTTTTGGACTAGATCCCATAAAGACCTCACTGCGATGATACACCAATTGGGGACACCTATATTGTTTTTCACTTTGAGCTTCGCTGATACAAAATGGTCAGATCTACATAGAATATTCTCAACAAACTCCTCCATCGTTTCCCAATCGACAAGAAAACAATTAATAGAAAATGTTGTCCACAATCCTCATATAACAACATTGTACTTGCATTTAAGATTTGCAATATTATGTGAGGAGGTTATATAAAAAAATTTGAAATCAAAAAGATCTTTGGTCATATATGAATGGAAACATCGCGGCTAAACACACATTCATGGCTTCTTGTGGCTGCTTGATGCACCTAATATGGACAACATAGATTGGACTAATTACAATGATGTGCAATCTACAAAATCATTCTTTGATAGATATGTTTCATCTTGGAATCCTCGCAACCAACTTGATCGAGCCAATAGACTCTATACTACTTCCATGTCTGATCCATGCTTGGTTGATACAAATTAAATTATGTCAATTGACCCTTTTTTAGATTATGAGGAGTTAGTAAATGTGGTGCAATGACATACAAAATGTTCTGAATATACTTGCTTGAAAAAAAAGGGTTCCACATTGCAATTTTGGTACAAAGCTCCTTGGCCTGAACAAGAAATACCATCATTGATTATTAACAGTGACTGCAGGCCATGTTATCAACCAGCAAGAAATGATAACCATTTAAATATCCATAACTCAATCATGCTAGCAATATGGCAAGCAAATGTTGATTGCCAACCTGTTTGTTCTAGAAAGGTTGTTCTACAATATATCTCTAAATATGCTTCCAAATCAAAACAAAAATCTGAAAGCTATATTGATATGCTCAAAAAAATAGTCGTTGTAGCTAATACTGAAGATACTGGTGCATCTTATTGGCATATAAAAAATTCATGATGGGGATAGTCGTCGATCGGGATATTAGTGCACAAGAAACTTGCCATATGTTACAAAAGCTACCATTAATAAGTTGTAGCCGTCATTTTGTCTCAGCATGTCACGGATTCAAATGAAGATACTGAACTCTGTCTATCTTAAATTTTAGCTTATATGCAAAGACCTGTTGAGTTGGAACATGTTTCCCTCATATAATCAATGCAATAATTTTCATTCAATAAACAATGCAAGAAAGCAAAATGGCAAAAACTAAAAAAAACATGTCATTGTTAGTGTCTATCCGCAATTCAAATGCTCACCAAATGAAGATGATGATGAGTTTAAAACATATTGTTGGAGTGAGTTGCTTTTGTACAAACCCTTTCAACATATTCCTATAGATATAGGAACATCAAAAGATGAGATCATTACAAATTGGAAATTATTACATATGACTAGTTACTTTCGTTGGCATATTAATGGAATTCAAGAAAGTTGCTCAACAAAAAACCATGAAGACTTTGATGCTGATGATTTCCCCATTCCAAAAAATGCAGACCAATATGAATGGGAGTACCTCTCACAGATGGGTGCTTCAAACAACTTCCACAAAAATGACCTAGAAATGCTTGGCAGGCGTGATTATGATATTAACTACAATTGGAATGCCACAAAACTTGATAATGTTGCTGTTAACTTCATATCTACAAAAAAACTTGAATTTCACCCTGGTCTTTGGCAAACAACACTGCTTTTCAATTGGCAGCTAAACAAAAAATTACACTTGATGTTATACTATCTCATTATGCAACTTGTCATATCACACCTCTATGAATGATTATACAAGAACAACAGGCACTGGTAAATCCTTCCTTATTGAATGCATTAGAAAAAAATTAAACACTTTCACTCATGGCAAGAAGAATCCTTTGCTTGTGTTGGCCCCAATAGGTGTCTCTGCATATAATATCCAAGCAACTACAATCCACTCCGCTCTTTGCATTCCTATTAAAAAAATTTGGCCTTTGACAGGGCAATCTTTAATGGTCTTCCAAGAGCAATATAAAGATTTGCAATACATTCTAATAAATGAAATGGGTTTTTTGGGTCCTAAACTACTTTTGAAAATAGACAGCAGATTATTCCAAGCACTCCCTCATAAACAACATGAACCATTTGGAGGTCTATCAATAATCCTTGTTGGTGACCTTGGCCAACTGCCCCCTGTAATGGATAAACCTTTGTATGCATCGCACTCTACAACTCTAACACTATGGCGCTCTTTCACAATAGTCATAACATTAGATACTACCTTTCACTAGCATGGTGCATTTGAAACACAACAACAATTTCGTGCTATCCTTTACAACATTAGACATGCCTCCGCACTCCAAGTAGATTGGGATACTCTTATGTTGCGATCATCCACTAAATTGATTGTTGAAGAAAACAAAGAATTCGACAACTCAATACATTTGTTTGCAACAAATGCAATTGTTAAGCAACACAATATTAAAATGTAAAAGCAATTACACTTACCAGTTGCTCGAAGTGTTGCTCAAATAGTAAAACAGAGTAATGCTGACTACGATAATGATGAATAGCTGACATCTGAAATTCTCCTTTGTATAAATGAAAAAGTCATGTTAATTGCTAATTTATGGATTGAAGTTGGTCTTATCAATGGATCCTTAGGACAAATCAAAGCAATAGTGTATCATACAAATTGTAAACCACCTGAATTGCCAAAATATGTTGTTATTGAGTTCCAACATTACACTGGACCACAATGGGACATTGCAAATCCAAAACATGTTCCTATTGCACCTATTACTCGAGGGAGTCACGCACAACTCCCCCTCACAATGGCTTGGGCTATTATTATTCACAAATCACAAGGTCTCACTTTGGACAGAGCAACACTAGATATTAGAAAAACTGAAAACAAGAACTCACATTTACTGGAATCTCAGGAGTTAAATCACTTCAAGGTTTGAGAATTGAACCACCTTTCACTTTTGAAAGGTGTTCAAAATTAGAGACAATGCTTATACCACTATCAGAAAAAAGGAAGAGGCCAGATTACAAGATCTCTCTAAACTCTTGTTTGCAGAACACAGAGTCCCCGATAACATCTTCAATTTCAAGCTTCAAATCTGATCTTTATTTTTTTTTGCCTTTCAATGGTTTTTTGTATATCTTACTTCACTTCATTTCACAAGGTGTGTCATAGATAACAACAACAACTCATGTTCAACTACAAACTCTACTCGGGTATCCTTATATTTACAGTTTACTAACTTGCCTGTACTTTTCTTTTCCTGCATGTAGTAATTGCCTTCATGACAAGAAAAGGTATGGACTCCCTAGTTTTACTTTTCACTTCTTTCATTTAGCATCAGCCTACACATTCTACATTTAATTGTTGAGGGTTTCAAAAAACCTTCACAATAATGAACTCCTCTATAGGTAACTTCTTCTCTTGCTAATTATTCCACATTTGCTATCGTTTTTCAAATTACCCGTTCCTAACAATTTTTGTTATTTTCTTCATTGTGCACTCCATCTCCAACAGGTTCTACATTTCTTTGTTATTTTACAGATTATAGCATTATAGTATTGAGTACAAGTAAAACTTGAAAGATTTCTCTCTGTAAAATTCTCAACTAAACCTTCATAAGAGATTATGGATCTAGCTAGAAATAAAGGAGAAACTTGCGGAAAGAAAACAGAGCAAAAACACATAACGGACACAAATCTGCATATAGATGAAATTCATATATTATTACAATGATTGCATGAAATTAAATACAAAAGAACCACCGCATAAACTGAATTACGGTGAAGGAGGGGGAGAAAGAAAATTAATTGACTGTTTGCTTATAGTTAGCTTATGACAAAAAGCATGCACCGTCTGTTTTAACAATGCAGAATGCATGCACTGTTGTTGTCCATAAATCACGACATTTGAACTAACATAGCCTTAGTTGGAGTTAACATTACTCCAACAATATCTTGCAAGTTTTAAAACTCTTTCTATGCTACAGTTTTAATTTGTATTTATTTTATTTTATTTTGGCAGCTCATCTGTTCACTTTGTAGTACTGAACAAGAGTTAAGAAATGGATTTAATTCTTCATTCATGTTAATTTTTGTGCTCAATTCTATTGAACCGTGTATTTATTGCTAATGAATTTTATCAATATTCTTTTCCAGGATTCAAAACAAAAATATCACTGTCATGGTTGTGGCATCTGCAGGTATATTCTCTTTTAAAATTGTTATCTCTTGTTCTCAGTAAACTTCAAATTACTCTGAAACTCAACGTAGATGGATTTCTTCCACCTAACTCTGGTTATTAATGTTATTTTTCAGAATTGGATCAAAGGATCACTTCTTCCACTGCTATAAGTGTGGTAGGTTTCCTCTTGACTTTTGCTGCATTTATCAGTTTCTATCCCTTTGATGGTACTTATTTCAGTCTAATCAATGTTAAGAGTTAGCCCGCATTCATAATAGATCAACACTAATATGCTTTCTTTATGAGAACCTTTGGGTACTCTTATTGAGATATTAATAAAATAAATTAGTAGAAAATTTAGCTTTATTGCTCTTGTAGCTGCATGCAAGAGAGTTGAATATAATGTGGGTGTGACAGAGTTTACAAATATTGCGGTATCACTTTATTCAATTTTAGTTTCATCATGTATTTTGCAGCATGCGACTATTATTGGTTGGAGGCTTGTGCTGACGAATATGGATTTAATGATACATATTTTCAGGCTAATCTTTGTTTGGAATTAGACTGTATGTTCGATGTGCATATTGAATTGTTTTACTATATTTATGATGATATATGAGATAATATTGCTGGTTTTCTAGGTCTCTGTTATGTCAAGAAAGCAGCAGACATAAATGAAGTGGTATATGCATTTCCCTTGAAGATGTCAATAATGGAAGAGGTGGCCATTTTGCTCATGTAATTTGATGCCTATCGGATGATGGGAAAAAAGTGAGCATGATCAAATTTTTTATTAACATGTTTTAACTATTTTGGTATTTTATTTTTTTCTCTTTTATTTTGCGGTTGTGTGGCATGTTTCTATTGCTATGGTAATTTTTTCTTCAATTGTTGGCTAAGTCATGATTTTGGTTGTGTAAACTGGAGTACGTATAGGCTCTCCTTGTTTTGGGTACATGTTATTAAGCTTTTTGCAGAAAACAATTTATCATTGAGTTTTATGACATAATCTGCTGCAATTTTCAGGTATGACTTCTATTATGTATATTGTTGTCTAGATATTGGTATCAAAGAACTTTGAGAGACAAAGAGAATTGTGGCAGATGAATTACCAGTAGAATCTTAGCCCACGCCCACCACAAGTTAAGTGAATAATTCTGTCTTGCCATGAATCAAGACACATTTTGGTAGAGTCTAAAAGACTTCACTTATATTTTTTGTTGATATTAACGCAGGTGACTAAAAATAACATCTTCAAATTCGCACTTTTCCCATGGGTTCATGTCAAGCATTTTCACAGGTAATGCCAACCATTTGGAATTGCATATTTGTCAAGGAGGACATCTAAGCACTACATATCATGCTTCTTGTGACATTACTTTTTTCCAATCCAACGGTTACAACCACATGGAAAAATTATACTTTGTAATGTACTCAAATAAATCAATTATATTCTTGAAAGTCTTCCTTCCCCAAGATAAGTGAATTATATTTCTCTATATTTGTATTATTAAGGTGAAGTTTGATGTTAGCTTTTTGAAGTTTCTTTTTAGAGTTTATAACCATGGCATAAGAATGCCCAATTATGATGCCAAAAAATGTTTTTTACTACAAAACATAATAAGAATCTCGACTAAGATTAATATACAATGATCTCTCAACCACTCTCACTTGTGAACGACCGTCATCACAGTACTCTTTTTTCTTATCAAAACTTTCCCTCTTCCCCATACTATTATATTCAAGGTTTCTCTTTTTTGATACACTGCATACTAAGTTGAAAGCTTCTCTATCTAAACGTAATAAATTTGATATTAATTGGAATTACAACAACTTGTTCATATGAGCTTTTTGACTTGCAATTTACATTCAACAAAATGTCTCGATTGAACTTTTCATAAATTAGCCATTTTGTATACTCTCTAGTTAACTTTCAAATATAAAAAGATATATTCTTTTCTTCACACCCTGCCTATCAGCTTCATGTTGTGCGCACATCGTGTGCAACTGCTAGTTACCAAGAATTTGGCTCCCAACACCATCTTAATTGCCTCCAACATTAGGTCATTTGATGCAAAAAATAACACGTTTAGGGCAAGTCCCCATGAGGTTGCTTAGCTTATTTTGGCTAGCAGTTGCTGCTCCACTTTTTGTGCAACAATTTTTTAAGCTGCCCTCTTAAATGACACTTTTAAATGAAATTTTTAATAATATTTTTTATATATAAAATTTAGCAGCAAAATTTAAGGTAAATAAAAAGGAAAGGAAAAAAAATTGGTGAAGCCATGTGTCATTTTTTTTAATAAGCAACTACTGCTTATTTCCAGCCCCTCCTTTTTTTTCCAACTTATTCTTTATTATTAAGCATCATCTACTCCTCAAAACTAGGAAAAGATTCCAAATTTTCCTTTCCCTCTAATTACAAAATTACATGGGAACACTTTACTACTTAAAAATAAGCAGAAAATAGACTTAAGCAGCCCCATGGGGACATGGGGTTAGTTGTTGACTAGTTATTTGACCTAGGTAAGCCATTTTCTTCCATGCATTAACCAAATAGACTAGAGTGTTTATCTTATCACCGAGGCTAGTTTTATTAGAAGCTAGTGACTGAATGCCCAAAAATGCCTTGCCTAGTCTCTTTATAGGCAATTGTAAGCTCATCCCACAAAAGCCAAAGGAGACAAAAGCCATCATTAAAGAGAAAGAGGTGACATCTTAAATGAATGTTGAGTTCAATTAAATTTTACACTGGAATGGTACCAATTACAATCTTTAAGATGAGGTGAAGATGGTAGAGAAATGAGGGGCAAGATGGAGGTATATTTGGGAGCCCATGTTGATCACCACATGCCTACATAAGATGAAGATCAATGTTGCAGAAATAGAGAAAACCAATACTGATTTGACTTATTTGAAAGATGGAGAGACAAGTAATCAAGTTTTAGCCTTGGAAAAGACCACAAAAAAATATATTGTAGGATAGTTAGAAAAAGTGTCAATAGAAAAATATGATGCCACCTCATCTACCATCAAAATTGGAAAGGGTTAAATAAAGGAGGCAATTCTATCAACTACTTGATTGGAGAGAGGATTGACAGTTGAGTTGGATTCATGATAAACGTGATTTGTTGAAGTGTGTGGTCTACAATCAAGCAAAAATAAGATCTTATTTAAGAAAGCCTATAGACACCAATTGGAGTAGAATGTTTCCTAATTGCATTGATCACCACTTGAGAATCATCTCCAATTTCCAAATGAGATACATGTTTTGTGTGACAAATTTTAAGCCCATGGAGGAGATCCTAAAATGTAGGCTCATTATTGGTACTCCGAACCAATGGAAAAGAGAAAATGAAGAGGATATTGCTTTGTGAGTCACATAAAATGCACCATGCTCCTGATGGGCGAGGATTGCATCCCTCTGAGGCACCATCAAAGTTGAGCTTCACCCACCTTGGTGGCGGAGGTTACCATACTGCAAGAGCCCCAAGAGCTCAAAAATCAACTCCACAAACTCCATTTACGGGGGGAAGTTTATAATAACATTTATTAATTGATATTTTGACATAAATTTAATTTTAAAAATTTTAAATATTTATATGTAAAATATTTTTCAAGTTCACTTAAGGAAATTTGTTTTAAAATTTAGTCGAAGTTATTTGTATTTATTGGATAAGTGAAGGTAACTTCTATTGTATTCATTTCATAGTGTTTGTTTATTACACAAATGTGTATTGCACTTGCAAAATGAATTGAAGAACCTTTGTCAATATAAACTACATGTGATTTAAATTGACGACTTATGTTTTTTATATATAAATAATTATAGTCATTTATTTACTTTAAATTGATTTTTAATTTTTAAATTGTAAATATTTTATCAATGTTTAAAAAATATTTTATATCATTTTATCAATATTAATAAAACTATGTTATATTTTTATTTTTTTTGATCGGTAACAGGTATTACAATTTTAACTGCTTTGCAACGTACCACTAAGTACCACTAACTTAAGACAATACGGGGTCTCGCCCCTCCAATATAGACGCTTTTGACTGGAGCTATGAACCAGTGGGGTCACAAAGGGGGACCCCATCCCTGAGGTGAACAAGTTGAGGTATTAACGCATCCAATGTAAGTCTCATGCAGCTTAACAATCCATCAGAACCATATTACTCCTTATAACTCTTGTCTCCTTATCTCTCCATAATACTCCTTATATCTCCCTTCTCCTTATCTCTCCAAACGCCTTATATCTCCCTCTTCTTATCTCTCCACACTCCACCTTATCACTCCATATCAACTACTTATCCCTCCACTAGGACACCTTATCACTCCATCTGGCAGCAGGTTCGCACAGCAGCTGCACCAAGGAAGAATCATACCACACCAACAGTCACGGGGTCTTGGACAACATGGAAGACATCATCGAAGGCACCAGCGAACATACAGGGGCATTAACGCCAACGCAGGGGAAGCATCGATTGCAGGGGGAGGAGGCAGAACAGCGATCCAAGCACGCACCAAGGCACGAACAGGGGGAACCAGCATGAGGGCATCGCTCGGGTAGAGATTCGAACCTATGACCCACTATCAACAGTGGGGTGCAACTTGTCGTTGCACTGCGGGGTTAACCCCAAAAAAACTATGTTATATTTAAAAAGCATAAGAATGACATAAATATAGATATCCTTAAAAAATGATTTTTTCCTTGAAATATTAAATAATAAATTATCATTATTATAATATAATTATTATGTTATTTTATTATTATATGCTTTTTTCACACACACACACATATATTTATTATTATGTTATTTTATTATTATCTTTTTTTTTATTGGTAATGGGCTGAAGCTGATAAGGTGTACATACCCTACCCCCTTGTGGGATTTGAACTTATGACCTCTCTTTCAAGAGAACAAGTTCACCACTAGGCCAACTCAGGTTGTATAATTATTTTATTATTATAATCTTATTATTAATAAATTAACTCTATTCTAAGTGATGACCCTTGGTTCATGGGAAGTGTTGGGCTTTGCATTCATGCTTGATACCCTGGTTTTGATCCAATAGTGGAGCAGATAAAAAAGGTCTCGATCTAGATTAAGTAATTAGACTTCTGCAAGAGCATAGGTTGTAAGAAATATACTAGTTAATTGGCAATTCATTGAAGGTTTTCATTCAAAGTGAGTAGATTGAGGACACTAGAAGACTCCTTGTCGAGGTTAGAATTTGTAACTGGTTTGGCCTAAGAAAACATGATCAACTCGTACTCAAGTTATCCTTTGCTTTGGGAGTCTGGATGTAGACAATTGAGTATGAGGAGTTGCCAATCAAGTGCTACAAATGTGGGAATTTAGGGTAATTGGCCAAGTTTTGTAGGGAGAAGAGCTCGTATAGCTTGCATGGGCACAAGGATGTACTCCCTCAATCAATTAGCGACAAAAGAAGAGAGCACTCAAGTGTGTCAACTAGGGGGAGAAAGGAAGGGGTGTTGTTATCATTGATGGTTGTTGTGTGCCCTTCACTGAAGGCATGAGGTCATATAAAGGGAATGGGCAGTTTGAGAAAAGATAAGGAAGTTTTTATACCTGATCCAATTACCAACATGGAGTCATTGGGGTCAGTTGATGTTAACATAGATATCTCTCATTCTCTTCTAGAAGAGGGCAAGATTTTTAAAGAGATTGTCAATAATAACAACAAAGCCAACACAAAAATATATCTCGAATGCAATAAGAAAAGGATGGTATATCTTGAGGATCTTGATGATAAGGAGGACTTGGGGGTGTGCCAAACCAATGACAAGGAGAATGGCTAGAGCATAGTCACCAAAAGAACTAGGAAATATGGTGGAAAGCTCAATCTCTTAATTTATGTGGGGGGGGGGGGGGGGGGTGGAGGGTAGTAACAACAAGGATAAGAATTCATAAGTCCACAAGGCTAAGTCTAATGCATTGGAGGATTTGGATTACGAACCAAAAGTTTCAATGAGAAGGTTTATCTCTCTTGGAGATGAGCACTTCCCTACACTACCTAATTAATGAAGATGTTGAATTGAAATATTAGGGGCCTCAATGGCCCTAATAAATGTCACTTTCTAAAATGGTTGATTAAGATTGAGGTTCCAAACATAATGCTTATATAAGAAACTAAAATGGATAGAGAGAGATTCATGAATTTAGTGACCAAAATTTGGAAAAACGGTGATGAGGTGGCTCAAAGTGTTATGGGCTCTATCGATGGGCTAACTATCATTTGGAACAAGAATAGTATTTGTGGTTTTGTCACTGAGGCCAATTTTTTTGTCTTTCTACTAAATACAAGGATGTGAGGAATGGATGTCATATGTTGGTTTCTAATATTTATGGGCCTCATACAAAGACTAGACGATTTGTGGTTTGGGACTACCTCCATTCTTTTGGTTGGTTCACTCTCACAACAAATGGGTTGTTGGGGATGATTTCAATGTTATTCTAGTGTTGCGAGATAAACAAGGAGGTAGGCTTCAAGGTAGTTGTGGGTTTGTCAATTTTAGGAGGTGTTGTGATGATCTTGTGTTGGTGGATATCAAACACATATGTGGTTAGTTCAAATAGAATAATGTAGTACCCCTGCCCTAATCAATTTCTAATCTCGGTTCAACCTTGGTTAGTTTATCATAATATAATGATTATAGTCAGATGTTTTGATTTTAGTGCATACCTGTTAATGTGGTTTTCACACCAATTTGTATGCAAGCTATTAATTCTCCTATTTCGTGTTATTATCTCAGGCTAACGCTTTCATTAAGTATATATATGTATGCATGTATGACTCTTGGTTGCAGGAGATTTCAGGTACACTACCGCATGAGTGCGAGGTTCATCTTCACCTGGATTCGTAGGTTTGAGTTTACCTCTTTGATCCTTAGAGTTGGATTAGGTGGTCGTAAGACCCTCGTTTGACCATAGTTGTGCTCAAGTGAGCGTCGTCAGTCGTAGTTGGTATTCCCTTTGGTTGGGTATGCGAGTCATCTATCTATGTTGCTTTCTTGGGTTGCGTGTTTTGTGTGTGTGGTCAAATCGAGTAATTAATCCATAATCCTTAATTTGATTAAATGTGTGTTTTCGCATTAGTATTTTGGGGACTAAATTAAATAGGCTCCCTTTTTATGTGATTAATCGTCAATTGAATTGCTTAATTCAGGTTAGTAGCAAGTTCAATTAAATGGTTAATTTTAATGTTAAATCTATTATGTTAATGATGTTGGAAAAGAAAGATTTAAATTTAATTGCAATAGAATTAATTTAATCTTGTTGGCATTTTGGAAATAGAAAGGTTAATTCAGTTAATTGAGGAAAACAATTTTTAATTGAAAAGTAAGTTTAATTTATTGATATAGTTTAAAAGAATGTTTTTTGTGAATTATTTTAAATAAAAATTTAATTCCAAAAATAAAATTTTGGTCAACCCTTTCCCATTTAACCTAGGTTTTTGGAAATTATGGGGGATTGATTTTTTTTAGAAAATATTTTTGGATGAAAAAATTTGGGGGTTTTGGGAGGAGAAGGATTTCTTGAGCTGCAGGTTAGGGCTCTTCATCAGATCTTGCCAGGAATGCAAGATGAGGTAGGATTCAGATGCATCTCTTTGATTTCTGGTTGTATTGTTCTTGCTTTTCTAAAACCAAATATTGGATATTATTTGGGAATGGTTGTTCATGATGAACTCTTGTTTAAATCTCCATTGGGTGTTCTCAATTTTAAGTTTTATTTTAGAAATTAGTTTGTTTTGGGCAAGATTGGTTGAATGGATTCGATAAATGGTGTAAATCCATCTTAGGTTGCTATATATGATTTTCTGGTTGAGAAAATTTGCCTATTTTGATAATGGTTATTCTAAATTTGGTTCTTTGTGAAAATCATGCATTCTGGAAGTTTATTCCTGTTTTTTTTTTTTGTCTTTGCCTGAGACTTAGCATTTTGGTGTTGATGTTTTATTGTTTAAAAAATTGAAATGTTAAAAAAAAAAATTATTTCATGTCTCTGCTGAGACTGTGCTTTTTTTCTGTTGCTGTTAATTTTTAACAGTAATTAAAAAAATAAATAAATAAATAAATATATATATATATATATATATATATATATAATCGCAAAACCCACGTGGCGGGGAATAAACCCCCACCATGGGGAGGTAGCACGCTACCAAGGGTAGCGACCACTACCAATGGTAGTGTGAGCTACCAGGGGGCCCACGTGGGGTCCACGTGGATAACCCCCCCCCTTGTTCTTTTTCATTTTTGAAATTGTTAATTTTTTTTAATATATTTTTTTATGCAAAAAAATATATATAATATTTTAAATAAATGTTAAGTTTTTAATAAAGTTTTTAATTATGATTAAATTTGGCATTAATTAATAATTTATGAATAATTTGTTATTAATTAATTGTATAGTGTTAAATATACATTAATTAATATTCAAATCTTTTCTTCTTTTTTTTAATTGATAAAAGGCCGAGGCCAAATAATTTTATTAATTTTTTTAAAAATATATAGAATTACATTTATACCTCCATTTGGTGTGGGCACCGATAGGAAAGATTGGAGGGAAGAAAACCTCCGGTCTAGCCCAGATCCCTCAGGATTAGAAAAAATTAAGAATGTGATACAAAATGGAGATACAAGATCATAAAGGGAGCTTGTCCAAAATAATGAAGATTGTATGTAGAAATCCTCTGTGTAAAGTTGAGCAGCAGATTGTCCATTTCTTGGGGTGATGCTCCCATTTGTGAGCGACAGTTCCTTCTATTCCTGAAACATAGGGTTCAGCATGCTCTGCTCCATATGCTACACAAAATCTTGAGAAAATCTTTCACCAGAATGTTAGGAAAAGGAAAACCGAACAGATCAACTTATACAATATATCATACCTGCCTAGATGGTCACCCTGTTAGGATACAGAACTCAAAATATTAGTCTCAAAAAATCTCCTGAAACATAATGCGAGAGTGATTACCCATCGGAGAGCATAAACTCAATAAAATATTAATGAGGCAAATTCCATAGGTATTTCTGCAAAGAGATCACGGGGAGCTACCATCTTAAAGAATATACATAGCTTAACAATATTACGAAGCTAAGTTAAAGCAACCTAGAGACATTAAAGCCTGAAAGCTTCTTAAGAACAAAACAAGAGATAAAACATCAAGAATATAGGGGACCAAAAACGTAAAATAGAGATGAGGATAGCTAGGTAAGTGTTAGCCCTAAAAGAAGGCAATATCTACATAAATAATAATACCTATATATCCATGATCACATATATCTGAGAGCAAGATATGCTAGCACGTTTATATACCTATGCTCATTAATGTAAGGTATTGCCTCCTTCTAGTCTTAAAGCTTATCCTAGCAGAGCGGCGATGAACTTTAGAAAAGACTCATCGAAGACAGTAATTCCATTGACAAATGATAACGAGGAAAGTGGAGATGGTTTTCATCAACGGGAAAAGGTCTTCGAGGAGATAATACCATCGGTGTAACATAAAAAGGACTCACCGAAAGGAAAGTTCTTATCGAAAGAATAATGTCGATCAGACAAAAGGAAGCTACATCGATAAAAGATATCGATGAGGAAATAGGTTTCGAGGACGCTAAAAGACATGCCTTCGATACGCATGGTTACACCGATGTGCCTTTATCAATGGAAGATGATAAGGGAGGATAAAGAAAGGCTTCGGTGAGACAATAGATCCATTCATCGACAGGGCATGATGATTTCAATGGAAGAAGTGTTTCAGTGGAAAAAATAAAGGAGGTCACCGAAGCCCAAGGTTTCTTTGACATAAAAACCCAATGGATATCAGATACGTGTTGGTGAGGAAAAAACCATAGTGACCGAATATAGTATTTCAATGAAGGGATTATCTATGGAGTTAAATTATAAAAGCCCCCTATTGTTAAAAGAAATCATCATTTTCATTAATACCATGGCCCCCCACAAGTCATCAAGCGGGTGTAATAGCATCCTATTAAGATATCCGGGTTCAAAAAATATCGATGAGACCCAACGATGTCTTCATCGATATAGAAGGGCCCTCGAAGAAAGGAAGCACCGATGAACTTCAGAAAAGACTCATCGAAGACAGAAATTGCATCGATAAAAGATATCAAGGAAAGTGGAGATGGTTTTCATCGACGGGAAAAGGTCTACGAGGAGATAATACCATCGGTGTAACATAAAAAGGACTCACTAAAAGGAATGTTCTCATAGAAAGAAAAATATCGATCAAACAAAAGGAGGCTACATCGATAAAAGATATCGATGAGGAAATAGGTTTCGAGGAGGCTAAAAGGCATGCCTCTGATACGCATGGTTTCACCGATGCAACTTTATTGGTGGAAGATGATAATGGAGGATAAAGAAAGGCTTCGATGATACAGTAGATCTATTCACCAACAGGGCATGATGATTTCGATGGAAGAGGTGTTTCGGTGGAAAAAATAAAGGAGGTCACCAAAGCTCGCAGTTTCTTCTACATAAAACCCAAAGGATATCATATAGGTATCGGTGAGGAAACAACCATAGTGACCGAATACAGTATTTCGATGAAAGAAGGATTATTTGTGGAGTTAAATTATAAAAGCCCCCTATTGTTAAAAGAAATTATCATTTTCATTAATACCATGGTAGCCCACAAGTCATCAAGCGGGTGTAATAGCATCCTATTTAAGATATCCGGGTTCAAATAATATCGATGAGACCCAACGATGTCTCATCGATATAGAAGGGCCATCGAAGAAAGGAAGCACCGATGAACTTCAAAAAAAACTCATCGAAGACAGTAATTTCATCGACAAAAGATATCGAGGAAAGCGGAGATGGTTTTTATCGACGGGAAAAGGTCTTCAAGGAGATAGTACCATCAGTGTAACATAATCACCGAAAGGAATGTTCTCATCGAAAGAATAAAGTTGGTCAGACAAAAGGAAGCTACATCAACAAAAGATATCGATGAGGAAATAGGTTTCAAGGAAGCTAAAAGGCATTCCTCCGATACGCATGGTTTCATCAATGCAAATTTATCGGTGGAAGATGATAAGGGAGGATAAAGAAAGGCTTCGGTGAGACAATAGATCCATTCACCAACAGGGCATGATGATTTTGATGGAAGAGGTGTTTTGGTGGAAAAAATAAAGGAGGTCCCTGAAGCCCGCGGTTTCTTCAACATAAAAACCCAATGGATATCAGATAGGTGTCGGTGAGGAAACAACCATAGTGACCGAATACAGTATTTCGATGAAACAAGGATTATCTATGGAGTTAAATTATAAAAGTCCCATGTTGTTAAAAGAAATCATCATTTTCATTAATACCATGGTAGCCCACAAGTCATCAAGCGGGTGTAATAGCATCCTATTAAGATATCTGGGTTCAAATAATATCGATGAGACCCAACGATGTCTTCATCGATATAGAAGGGTCATCGAAGAAAGGAAGCACCGATGAACTTCAGAAAAGACTCATCGAAGACAGAAATTCCATCGACAAAAGATATCGAGGAAAGCGGAGATGGTTTTCATCGATGGGAAAAGGTCTACGAGGAGATAATACCATCGATGTGCCATAAAAAGGACTCACCAAAAGGAATGTTCTCATCGAAAGAAATATCGATCAGACAAAAGGAGGCTACATTGATAAAAGATATCGATGAGGAAATAGGTTTCGAGGAGGGTAAAAGGTATGCCTCCAATACGCATGGTTTCACTGATGCGACTTTATCGGTGGAAGAGGATAAGGGAGGATAAAGAAAGGCTTCGGTGAGACAATAGATCCATTCACCGATAGGGCATGATGATTTTGATGGAAGAGGTGTTTCGGTGGAAAAAATAAAGGAGGTCACCGAAGCCCATGGTTTCTTCGACATAAAAACCCAATGGATATTAGATAAGTATCTGTGAGGAAACAACCATAGTGACTGAATATAGTATTTCGATGAAAGAAGGATTATCTATGGAGTTAAATTGGGAAAGCCCCCTATTGTTAAAAGAAATTATCATTTTCATTAATACCATGGTAGCCCACAAGTCATCAAGCGGGTGTAATAGCATCCTATTTAAGATATCCGAGTTCAAATAATATCAATGAAACCCAACGATGTCTCATCGATATAGAAGGGCCATCGAAGAAAGGAAGCATCGATGAACTTCAGAAAAGACTCATCGAAGACAGTAATTCCATCTACAAAAGATATTGAGGAAAGCGGAGATGGTTTTTATCGACGGAAAAGGTCTTCAAGGAGATAGTACCATCGGTGTAACATAAAAAGGACTCACCGAAAGGAATATTCTTATCAAAAGAATAAAGTCGATTAGACAAAAGGAAGCTACATCGATAAAAGATATCGATGAGGAAATAGGTTTCGAGGAAGCTAAAAGGCATGCCTCTGATACGCATGGTTTCACCGATGCGACTTTATCGGTGGAAGATGATAAGGGAGGATAAAGAAAGGCTTCAATGAGACAATAGATCCATTCACTGACAAGGCATGATGATATCTGTATATGGTGAAAATGGATAACAATAATAACAAAATTGAAAGGCTAAATGAATTCAACCACCAAACCCTAGCCTAACAACAACAAAGATCCACCATAACATATGAAGATTACCTAAGACAATGTAAATAAAATGAAATCACAAAGATTATACCATTACATGTCCAATAGGGTTTTGATCTCCATTCTTCCTATCTCCATTGATCTTGCTTGATATATTTCCTCTCAGATTTTATGTGCACAAGAGCTCAACAAATAACGGAATGTGGTTGCAAGTAGGATCGTAGTATAGTCAAGTCCTTAAGATCAGTGATTAGGTCATTAGGGTTTGATAATGAAGAAAGCATCTCCTTAAATAGAAGACACAATATGAAACATAGGGATAAGATTGAGAGGTGTAAAAAGAGGTCGGCTAGGATTAGAGGGTAGGTAGAAGAAATAATAAAATAATGAAAGAGGTAGGTAGTGTAGGAATTAAGAGATGAATGACATGTGTCATAGGTGGAAAAGGATAATGAATTAATTAAATAAATAAAGATTTATTTAATTAATAGAAGAAATGAGATCAATTAAATAAATAAGATATTTATTTAATTTAGGAAAAGGATAATTTAAATAAATAAATGTATTTATTTAAATGAGAAAATAAGGCTAGAAGAGGATAAATGAATTAATTAAATAAATAAAGATTTATTTAATTAATAGAAGAATTAGGCTTAGGTAATTAAATAAATAAAATATTTATTTAATTAGACATGACAATTTTGAGTGTCTACATTTTGCCCCTCTTTGAGACAATGCTGCTTGTCGCGTTGTTTCAAAGAAGATAAGATGAACTGATACATAGTTGCCCCAATATGGGAATGATATGCCCCCTCAAGAGATTGGATGAAAATGTCTGAAAAAATTGCAGACAATCTCTCGATAAGAAAGACGGGATAGAATGGACTGATCAGATAAAGTGACAAAGTCACGGGATAAAGAAGACTGACTTGGGAAACAAGGGCGAGGGCGAGGGTAGGCTATAAGATAGACCACGGGCAAAAGACATCCTCATTGTCATCCACACATCCACGAGAGAAGAGTGCAGAGCGAGAAAAGAGCAGTAGTAGTCAGCAGCGATGGCTTTCGTTCATAGATTCGATCGCATTCGTCGATTCCAGAGGCCAGCAGAGGCAGGAGAGCCGGTAAGTACCACCAAACCTCCTTGTACTTTGACGCATTTAATTTTGTCATTAATGCATGCTAGGTAGAGCAATAAATGCGCTTAGAATAGGGTCTCAAAAATGTCAAAAAAACATCTAGGCGCGTCTGCGTTGGTGCCAGGCGCGTCTATGTCCGCCAGGCACGTTTGTGTGGGTGCCAGCCGCGTCTGTGTTTGGAACCGCGTTTATGTCAAATGCAGACGCGTTTGTGTAATGCAGGGGCGTCTGTGCCAAGAAGGCACATCTGTGTCGCCCAAGCGCGTCTGTGCAGAGCATAGGCACGTCTGTGTTGTATAGGCACGCTTGTGCAGTCTTTAAGCGTGTTTGTGTTAGGAAAGTGCATTTATGTTGAACAAAATGCAAATTTTTTTGTCTTCTAGGTCAAATCGGCAGTTCTGTGATGAACATACGCTGTCAATTGGATAAGCAGGATAGATCAAGGTACTTTGTGATGAACAGTGAGTACCAAGATAGAGTACTTTGTGATGAACAGGGAGTACTAAAATGTATGAGCAACACTTTGTGATGAACAGGGAGTGCAAATGTGAGTAACACTTTGTGATGAACAGTGAGTGTCACACACGTAGTACTTTGTGATGAACAGGGAGTACTACTAGGATAGAAGCAACACTTTGTGATGAACAGTGAGTGTCACTAGGATAGATAGTCATGTGCATTTAGATAAAAGGTAGCATTTTGTGATAAACAGTGAATGCCACTATGACTGACACGATTGATTTGCTTGATTGCAGGAGTATTTGCCGATGCTAGAGTCACGAGAGAGATTTCCATCGACTCAGAGGTTGCGACCTGAGTTGACACTTGGGGACCAAGCTGCTATTAAGGAGATGGGATTGAGACATGTGCTATATGTGCCTAAGTTTCGGGCAAACATGGGACTGCTGATTGCACTGGCAGAGAGGTGGCACTCCGAGACTTGTACGTTTCATTTGCCGATGGGGGAGATGACCGTCACCTTGGAGGATGTCTATCGGATACTCAGGATACCGATCGATGGGGATCTGATCCCATACGATCGAGATGGAGATAGGGAGGCCCTGAGACGAGTATTCCAGGACCTTGGATTGGAGATGAGGGCTGGGCATGTGGCCTGGGATACGATGACTGCGACAAGATTGGCGCTGCCAGCAGTTATAGGAGGAGCGATCAGTGGGTTCCTGTGTCCTGATAGGGCGACACGGGGGTTGGCTATGGGTTGGGGAGGAGCATTGGAAACACTGGTGATGCAGCACACCAGATATACTTGGGGACCGTGTGTGCTGGTACACCTCTACTATGAGCTGCATCAGTTCGTATACCACAGATCAGTGGGATTGGGCTGCGGGGTGACATTGTTGCAGGTGTGGGCTTATGAGCATCTGCCAGTGACGAGACCGATACATTTCAGAGGCAGGGGCCATGGACGCAGTTTTGTTCATTTGTATGACATGATCAACTCGCAGCCACAGATTGGTAGGTTAGAGCACTGGCGGCGAGTGATAGATGACATTGATGTGGTCATTTGGAGGCCATATCTAGGATGCGAGGAGTGGGAGGACGATGCAATTGAGCTTCCATACACCTTCCAGAGCAGGTATCTGATTGGGCGGATGCCCTATGTGCTAGAGAGACAGCTTGTAGATAGGGTGTGCAGGTAGTTTGGCCGGATTCAGAGGATGCCATGGGGTTCGGGCATGTATGCATGAACAGTGAGAGATCAGGTACAGTTTGGGCCTCTACTGTCATATGATCAGACACTTACACAGCTAGCAGAGATGGTGCCCCTACCCTGGGACATGTGGCCAGAGGTCGACGATGCCGGCATGGATGCCGAGTATACAACATACTGGGCAGAGCATCCCTTCCCACGCTTGACAGATCCTGGAGAGCTATCTGATGGAGATGGGGGTGGGGATGATGATGATGGTGGAGGTGATGGTGATGGTGGAGGTGATGGGGGTAGGGGCCGACAGAGGAGGAGGGGAGTAGTTGGAGAGAGGAGGGTTGTACCTTGGAGGGAGGGAGGAGAGGAGAGGCAGGCTCGGGTGGTGAGAGGTCGCGGTGGATTGCCACTACAGGTGCCAGTAGCACAGGGTCCCCGACAGGTACAGAGACAGGTGCAGGGATAGGGATAGGGATAGGGACAGGGACAGGTGCAGGGACAGGTACCGGTACAGGCACAGGCACAGGAGCAGGTACAGGTGCAGGCACCCGTACAGGGAGAGCCACAGGCAGAGGCGGAGGGGGCTGACGCAGAGGAGGATGAGCTGATTGCACTCAGGGAGATCTGCCAGGGCCAGGCAGATGAGATCCAGGAGTTGGAGAGGGCGAGGGATCGGCTCAGGAGGAGGCTCCGAGATACTGAGCGGGAGAGAGATCAGGCTATTCAGCGTTACACTGAGGCTGAGACAGCGCTAATGGCGGGGAGACAGGTAGCAGAGGACACAAGGGCAGGATATGCTTATGTCCTGCGGGCAGGGGAGGAGATTGCCTACTGGCGGGATCTCTATTATGGTGCAGTGCCAGCAGATCAGCGGCGAGGAGCTTCCATAGACCATCGCGGACAGCGACAGCTACGGGAGGGAGCCGGAGGAGACTGGCATCGAGTGGTGGGGTTATGGGTCCTCCACCACCACCAGATAGAGGAGATAGGGGGGATGATCCTGGGGTGGGTCCTTCGGGGGCTCAGATTCCATTGAGGCCACGCGGCTCCGAGGGAGGGAGTTCATCATAGCCGTAGAAGGCTCCCTATGTACCAGTTTTGCATCATTTTTGTATGATGATGTAGACACCTGCGGGTGATTTTATAGAAATATGTATTTTGACATCATTGTATCATGACACTTTTTGATTATAAATATATGAGATGATTCATCTTTGCGGCAGCTATATGCATGTGTACCTATGTGATGTATGTTCTTATGATGTATGTTTTATGTGATGCTTATGATATGGATGCAAATATGTATATGATGCAATGCAATATATTTTTTTGTTCTTTTATGTTTTATATGTGTATGCATGATGCAAATGTGAATGTATGTAATGTAGATGAATATGACAATGCAAATGTAAATTGTGCTAACAGGTGTTGTGTGCAGGATGTGATGCAGTTGTGATATCTATATGTATGTATGAAATGCTTATATGTGGTAATGCATGTGCAACTACATGAAATACAAATGTTTCTGGTGTGTCATTATACTCAGTCATGTGATAGCAGGCTATGCGGACTCAAGAAGGATGATGGAAGTCAATCAAGAAAGGGGGATGAAAGATAGAAGATATGAAAGTGAAAGAGCTTCTTGTGCGTTATCATCATTGAGATTTATTATGGCAAGTAGGTTATGACAATCGAGGCATATGTTCGACCCAGAAAGTCATTGTACCTATTTGCATGGGGATAAGATAGTCACAAACAAGGAATGCCCCAGTTCATACTAGACTCACAGTGTCCTCATATCCTTGGACAAGTCATAGCATTACTAAAAGACAATCCACAGATAGCAAATGCAAATAGGTGACGATACCCCATCCTCGCCTTTCTAGTCAAAGACATCCTGGAGATAGAATCTCTAGTCAGAGACATCCTGAAAAAGCTAAAAGACATGTCACCAAAAAGATGAAATCAAAAGAAAACCAAGACTTGACACCAACATCCACTGTAGTCCTCAAGTTTAGTGTCTCTTGTCACTTGTATAAGTCTTATTTGATTGTGGTCACAATGTTTACTTTCACAAAAGGGATAGATAGCACTGAACCATATGTTGTCTGAGTCTGTTGAAAGATTTGATTTGTTGAAGCTCATTGTTGTTGCTGTCTCATCTGAAACCGACTGAATCCATGAAATTGATACTTTATTGCGGAGAAGATGAAATTTTATTGCGGACTGGCGATGCAAATGTTGCTTTATTACGGATTGTGCATGAATAGACTAAAGGAAGCTGGAAGAAACTGTACTCCTCGAAACATGTGATGTTCTTAGTTCCACACCCATCACTAGACGTAGGAATTTGCCGTAGCCACAGATAGGAGCTGATTTATTATGGATGGAAAGGAGGTTTATTATGAATGGCTAACCAATCTTAGGTAGATCAATAACAAGCCATGATGGGAATGGGTAAGTTTATTATGGATGAATTGGTCGTGAGTGTGTGCGAAGTGAAAGGATGAAAGTGGATCCTGAAGGAGGGAGAAGCAATGTCTCTACGCATGGCACTGGTGACCCAGTTTTCACCATGGTACTTGCCCAGGGTGCCACCGAAGTGGTTTTCACTGTTGGACGAAATTATTTCTTTTTACTTTTTTCGATTTTTTGATTTTTTTTGTGTCACAAGGCGCCTGTTTGCCAAGTTTTCACCAAGTAACAATTTTTTTTTTTGTTTTTACAATTTTTTTTTTGTATTTTTGAATTTTTTGATTTTTTTGTATTTTTGAATTAGGATATTCCAAAGAGCTATGTGTAGAACCTGCGAAGGTGCATGTTATTGATAGGATCCTCCAAAGGTTCACCTTCTGTAGTTGAGAGCTGATATGCCTCGAATCCATATACTGCTGTAATGATGTAAGGACCAAGCCAATTTGGTTCGAACTTGCCCTTCTTCTCTCTATCTTGCTGATTCTTAGGGTTTTCTCTGAGGACCAAATCACCTACCTCAAATGTGCGAGGCTTGACCTTGTGATTGTAGCTGCGACTCATTCGTTGTTGGTAAGCCTTGAGATGATTAAAAGCAGTTTGTCTCTGTTCATCCAGTAGTTCAAGTTCTTGTAAGCAAGAGACCCTATAATCTTCATCACCGATGATATTTTGCAAAGAGACCCATAAAGAGGGTAACTTGACCTCAATAGGCAAGATGGCTTCAGTGCCATAGACAGGTGAATAAGGTGTAGCTCTTGTAGGTGTGTAAACACTTGTGCGATAGGCCCAAAGTGCAGGATTAAGTTGGATATGCCAATTACGGCCAGCATCGTCGACTGTCTTCTTAAGGATTTTAAGGATTCTTTTATTAGACGCCTCAGCTTGGCCATTACCTTGGGGGTAATATGGTGTGGAAAAATGATGGGAAATATGGAAGCGGTCACAGAGTTTACGAACATCCTGATTTTTGAAGGGACGCCCGTTATCAGTGATAATGGAAACAGGAATACCGTATCGGCAAATGATATAGTTAAGGATGAATGTAGCAATCTGTTTTCCAGTGACTTGTGTGAGAGGCATGGCTTCAATCCATTTTGTGAAATACTCTGTGGCAGTGATAATGAATTTATGACCATTAGAAGAAGGAGGGTGAGTCTTGCCTATGAGATCGAGTCCCCACTGACAAAAGGGCCAAGGAGACGCAAGTGGTTGTAGTTCTTGTGCTGGTGCATGTATGAGGTCTCCATGAATTTGACATTGCTTACATTTCTTGACAAACTGTTATGAGTCTTTTTCCATATTGGGCCAGTAATATCCAGTCCGAATAAGTTTCTTGGCCAAGGTAGGACCATTAGCATGTGGACCACATATCCCTTCATGAACTTCACGTAACGCAATCTGAGCTTCGTCGCTTTCTAAACATCTAAGAAGAGTGCCATATAGACCTCGTCGGTATAGGATATCAGCTAAAATGACATATCGAGAGGATTGGCGAATGAAGGTGCGACGTTGATTATTTGATAAATTAGGAGGAAGGATATTATCGCGAAGGTATGTGAAGATGGAACCATATAACTGGGACTCGGGACCGACAACACATATCACCTCAGTAGGAGTGATCTCATATGATGGAACCAAAAGGTTATCCACCAAGAACCCATAGCATGTCTCATTTGGAGGTAGATCGATCAGTGAAGCAATTGTAGCCATGGCATCTGCGACACGATTCTGCTCTCTTGGTATCTGCTCAAAATCTATCTTTGTGAAGTGTTGTTTTAGGTCATCCACCATTTGTTTGTAAGGCATTAATTTTTCATCTTTTGTTTGGTAATCATCAGTTGCTTGACAGATGACAAGTTGAGAATCCCCAAAAACTTGAAGTTCCTGGATCTTCCACTGAACTGCGATCCATAATCCAGTTGTTAATGCTTCATATTCTGCTATATTGTTAGTGCAAGGAAATGATAAGCAGTATGATTTTGGTATAGAATCCCCTTGAGGAGTTACAAAGAGGATGCCGACTCCTGCTCCATGCTGTGTGTATGAACCATCAAAGTACAATTGCCATGGCTTTACATGTGATATTAATAAAATGGATTCATCTAGAAATTCTGAGTTTAGAGGAACATCATCAATCATGGGGGCATCTGCTAATTGATCTGTGATGGCTTGTCCTTTTATTGCTTTCCTGTCCACATACTCGATGTCAAATTCACTCAGGATCATTACCCATTTGGCTAGTCGCCCAATAAGTGTTGCTTTGTTGAGAAGGTATTTCAACGGATCTATCCTTGCAATTAACTTAGTCTTATGAGTGAGCATATAATGTCATAATTTCTCTGAAGCAAAGACCATGGCGAGACATGCACGCTCGATTGGTGTGTAGTTTAGTTCATATCCCACCAATGTGCAACTGATATAGTATATTGCCTTTTCCTTACCCTCAGCAATTTGTTGTGCTAAGAGTGCCCCCAGTGCTGTTGGAGTAGCTGATATGTATAGTAACAGAGGCTGATCTGGAACTGGTGGCATCAAAACTAGCGGATTCAAAAGATAATCTTTGAGTGTCTGAAAAGCCTATTGACAGTTATCATCCCATTTGAATTTGATGTTTTTATGTAGTAGGTGCTGAAAAGGATTACACTTATCGGCAAGTTGCACTATGAATCTTCGTATGGACTGGAGTCTGCCTTGTAAGGATCGAAGTTGACTGATATTTCTAGGTGGTGGCATGTCCAAGATGGCCTTGACTTTTGCTAGATCAGCTTCGATTCCTCTTTTGGACACAATGAATCCTAGGAGCTTCCCAAAGGTTACTCCAAAGACACATTTCTTGGGGTTTAATCTGACTTTGTATTTTTCCAACCGATCAAAGATGACTGAAAGTATGTCCAAATGTGTATCTTTGTCTGTTGATTTACCCAAGAGATTGTCAACATAATCTTCCACCATTACATGCATGAGATCATGAAAGATAGTAGTCATGGCTCTTTGATATGTAGCACCTGCATTTTTTTAACCCGAAGGGCATGACATTCCAACAGAAAGTTCCCCAAGGACAAGTGAATGATGTTTTGTGTTGATCCTCGGGTGCAATCCTTATTTGATTATAACCAGAAAATTCATCCATCAATGATAACATTTCGTGACCTGTCGTGAGATCAACAATCAAGTCAATATTTGGTAATGGGAAGTCATCCTTTGGACAAGCTTTGTTGATGTCTCTGAAATCTATACATATTCGGATGCTGTGATCCGGTTTACTAACAAGTACTAAATTGGAGATCCATTCAGGATAATCAATTGGGCATATGAACCCGACATCCAATAACTTCTCCAGCTCTGCTTTGACTAGTAATGCCACTTGTGAATGCATTTTTCTTAATTTCTGTTTGACTGGCTTTGCCCCCGGTTTGACTATCAAATGATGCATTACCAATTCCGGATCTAATCCAGGCATATCAGTGTATGACCATGCAAAGTTGATTTGTTGTTCTTGGAAGAAACTTATGAATTTTGACCTTTCGGACTTTGTCAAAGATTGAGCTAGGAATATGTTGTGTGGAACCTCTTCTGTACCAATGTTTGTCTTGATAGTCTCCTCTACCAACATGGATGACTTTTCCTCATATGATGCTGGGAGAATGTCGAGCCTTCCATCTTCGGGTGCCTTAGAGAGGTTTTCGCCCTCAGATACGTCCTTTCTTTTTACTTTTTTGGGGTCAGACAACGCCACCATGTGGTTTTCGCCATAAGACCCTTGGTTTGTTCTTATTTTCACATTTTTGTGACTGGAAGGTCCGACACCCTCACCAAAATATGCCATGTTGTTGAGTTCTATAGTGTATCCCGCTTTATGGTCCCCAGGGGGAAGATCATCTCGTATGCCAAGATAGTCAATAACAGCTTCATCATTTTGGAATGTGTCAAATTGCGTTGGTCCTTCATGATCCCAGTCAATGAGTTGATGGTGAACAAGGGGAAGGCCTTTAATGTCTTCAAAGCTAGCGGGACTAAGAGTGAGGATGCGGTTATATTCAGGTATGTCAAGGTAATCATCGAGGTCATCGATGGCACTCTCCTCATCGGTTTCGATCGCGAGCGAATCCAAATTGTCATTACTAGTAGCGCATTCTGAGATAGGTGTTCTCATCCTATGTGATTTCAACCTAGAACCTTGAGACAAAGACTATGTGGCATCCTCATAGGTTGTTTCTTGACCAACTCTGAACTTTTTATAAAATCCCTCTTCTTCTGTGGGTTCATCTGGCTCTCTGAATGTCTCGGTGAGCTCATAATCACTGGAGTATTTGTCTGAACCCCATTCCCATTCATTGGAGCTTGTGGAATAGCGATCTTCTTGTTGAATTTTGGCAGCTTTGATTTGTAATGCTTCTTCTGTCCTTTTAGTGTGGATCTTGGAAGTCAGAAAACCAAGTCCCTTCCAGCGTTCCCTTTTTACAGTCAATTCAGGTTGTAAAGGTTCCATGATGCCTTCCTTTCGTAACCCAAGAGGGCTTTTTCCATCATACCCGAATTTTTGTAGAATCTTGAAGCCTTTGCCATATTTCTCACAGGGTATATTGATGTGACCTTGTGTGTCATCTTCAATGTCTTTGTATAGCATTTTGTATAAACCTTCCTCTTCCAGTTCGCCCCATCTTTGAAAGGTAGTAGGGTCCCATTTGAATACCATGATGGTTATTTGCTTGTTAGGATGTGGTCTTCCATATTCTTTTGGAGAACTCATGACTTGTCGTAAGTACATGGTCTGATTTAAAGTGTATTCTCCCATGCCTTTGTCCTGAAATTTGCCTTTAAGCTCACCTTGTTTTGATGTCGAAGGTTTCAATGACTCAGGATCAATGTATGTCGAAGAAGGAACAGCTTCACGATTACTGGGAATGATGGTCTCAGTATGTGATCTTAGGTTATTACAATATATGAATGGATTAGGATCACCGTTAACTATTACCTCGACTCCATTGTGAGGAAACTTAATGCATTGGTGATACGTCGATGGGACTGCCCTCATTTCATGGATCCAAGGACGTCCTAGCAATATATTATAAGTGAGATCTAGATCCAGGACTTGACAAATCACATCCTTTGTAACTGGCCCAACTCTGAGAGGCAAGGTGACTGTTCCCTTGGATGAGCGTTCTTCATCATCATATGCCTTGATGGTGATTTGATTTGTTGAATTTACAGCTTTATCAGAATATCCCAATTGTTTAATGGTGCTCAATGTACAAATGTTTAGACCAGCTCCTCCATCTATCATGACTCACTTTATTCTATGTTTGTGTATGAAGGCTTCAACATGTAGTGGTGCATTATGCGGCTGACTTACGAAGGCGTCATCGGCCTCTGTGAATGTAAGGGAGTGTGGAATGGAAAGGTATCCCACCATGGCTTGAAACTGGTCCATGTTCAGATCAGTAGGAACGGCGGTGTCTCTCAAGATTTTGTCAAGAATAGCTTTATGAGCGGGGGATATACGTAAGAGCTCAAGTATGGAGATGAGCACGGGTGTCTTCCCTAACTATTCTACAAGGTCATACTCAGGTTTGGTTGATGAAGAAGCGGTATTTTTAGTGGAGGCACCTAGCAAAGTAATTTTACCTCGACGAGTTGTAACATGACATTCAGAGGTAGGTTCAAAAGAAGATCCAACACCTCTTAGGACAATCTTGGGTCGCTGGGTAGTACTCTCAGGAGTTTTGTCCTTGATGATAATAGTAGAGACATGATTGTCCATCGAGATGTGATTGATAGTTGAATCATAGTTGTAAGGTGCTCTAGTATAGTTGGCTTGATCATTTGTGACTTTAGCTTTTCCCTTATCATGCTTTGGGAATGGTTCCTTAATCATCTCATGTTCTTGATTGGATGAGTGTCCCTCAATCTCAATGTCACCTCTATCAATGAGATCTTGCACGATGTTCTTCAGTTGATGACAATTTCCTGTCTTATGACCCTTGCTCTTATGAAATTCACAATACTCATCATCATTCCACCAATTTGGTTTAACCTTTGGTTCATATGGAGGAAAATCTGGAACTGTGATTACCTTATTTGCCACTATCTTTTTGAAGACTGACTCAAGTGGTTCTCCCAATGGAGTGTACTTCCTTCGTGATCTAGAAGTTGTTTGAGTATTCACTTGATTGTTTGTAGAACTTGATCCCGAAAAGATGAATTTGGGTCACACTGTATTGGCATCAACAACACCGTCATTGACCATGTTCTTGTTTTTATTCCAAAATCTTGGCTTGTCTTTTCCTTTAAAGTCATCTTTATTTTCCTTGAATATCTTAATGACTCCTTGCTCAATTAGGACCTTTTCTATTGCTAAGCCTTTTTCAATAACGTCCCTGAAAGTGGACAAACAAGCTTTCCTTAGATCATAGCCAATGTCTTTGTTAACGTTTTGGGTGAACATTTCTACCATTTGTTTCTGTGGAATTTCACAAGAGCATCTGCTGGCTAGATTTCTCCATGTTTGTAAAAATGATGCAAAAGACTCTCCCTCTTTTTGCTTGGTGTTGCATAAAGTAGTGACTGATATGTCTGTCCCTATATTGTAGGAGAAATGTTGAATAAATGCCTCTGCTAAGTCACCCCATGACTTAATACTAGGTGGGAGTTGGGAGAACCATTCCATAGCTTGATCACCTAAGCTTTGTGGGAATAATCTCATCAAATATGTCTCTTCTGAAGCTACTTCAATGCAAGCTGTGAAAAACTATCTTATGTGTGCCTTAGGATCCCCTTTTCCTCTATACTTATCAAATTTAGGCATCACAAAGTGTGTAGGAAATGGAGGCATTGGAATGCTCTTGTTGAATGGATAAGGACATATGTCTCTCATTGTGTATGTTGGCTTCGGTGTATTTATGTCCTCCATTTTCTTTTGTAAGTCCCTGATTTGTTGCTCCAAATTGCTCTTAGGTGGAGATCAACTTCTTGGACCATACCCCATGCTTGAGGCACCAATTGGAGGAGGAGCTTGTTGCATATATGGATGATATTGATCATACACATGTTCATATGGAGGAGGTCTATAGTGATGCTGCGTATATGGACCACTTGGTATAGATTCATGTTGAGGAACACCATATCTATTTTGTGCATGTATGCCATACTCTACAGGTATGTCATGTTCTATTGTGTTGCCCCCAAATTTGACACGGGGTTTCCTTTTGTCCAAATTTTGAGCATGCCTTTGAATATCCAATTGTTTTGGTTGATCCATAGCTTGAGTATGTGATTGAGCATATCTGTCTGCATAAGACTTCCATAATGGTCTGTGAAGGTGAGTATCATATACTTGACCATGTGTATGTGGGACCTCTGGTTTTTGAAGCAAAGATGATGGTGATTCAGGTACCATATATGGTCCTCTATTTCCTCCACTATTAGGCCTCCTTTGATCCATGTTGGAGTGAGTTTGTTGCAAAGGTCGATTTTCCATTATTTGAGACATGTCAAAATCATGAGGTACCTTGGCTCCACTTTGTGCCATCACTTGTAAGAAGTATTGTCTATCCCTCCTCATTATTTCCTCAACCAACCGATTGAAATGGGGATTCATAATGGATTCTTCCACATCTGTTGAATGTATTGACAAATTGTCCATATTGTCATTGTGTGTAGCATTGTTGTTTGAAGTGTCCGTGTTCTCAACATTTGGAATGTTTCTATAGACATCCATGTCAGGTAATGTAGTGTGACCAGTATTAAAAAAGATATCATTGTCATACTCATAAGAACTCATGTTTGTGGACTCTTGAGCCTCTTTAGTTTCTCTCCTAGATTTTTGAAGACGAGTTTCAACCATGAACTAGGTATTGACCAAGATGTGTGAGACTAGATGAAAATGGAAAAAGTATGGAAGACCAAGAATTGGATGGAATGTAAATGAATCTGAAGTGTACTTGCAATGTCCAAAGTGTAAGACCAAGTATGTATGTAGTAGAGTAGGTGTGACTTCCAAAGTGAGGATAGTTTCTCTTGATGAGGTAAGTTGACCTTGACTCTAAGTAAGACCAAATGAGACCCAAAGGTAAGAAACCTTGATGAGGGACCACTTAGCAAAGTGTTGTTGTATGTAGTGTGTTGACAAAGTATGATGAGGACAAGCAAGTGACCTTTTGACTCAAGTTTAGACAAGTGTGAATGTAAAGCAAGATGTGAAGCAATGATGGACTGTGTGAGACCCAAAGACAAGTTGAATGCTAAATGAAAACCTGGAGAAACAACCTAGGAAGCTCAAGAATTCCGAAACTGATTGCTCTTGTTTGCTGGACTGTAAAATTTTTCCAATTTTGAACACAGACACGCCTGTATACTTCACAGACGCGGTTCCTCGACACAGACGTGCCTTTGTTCAACACAGACGCGCTTCTGAGATTTTTTGAAATGCACTGTTGATTCTGGGGACATAGACGTGATTATGCCCTTCACAGACGTGGTTATACGGCACAGACGTGTTTCTGAAAAATTTGTGCAATTTTTTTTTCCAATCTGTGAAGTCGTTTTGTTGTGACCAACTCTGACTATTTGACTATTTTTCGTGACAAGAGGACACAAAAATGTTGATGAGGACTCAATGTTTGTAAGTGTCTAAACTCAAAAATGACTCCAATAAAAAATGTGTTGTTTGATGTAAAGTTGTTTTGCATACACTTGAAGACACAAAAGACACAATGTTTTGTTGTTTGGTCTTGAATGTTTGAATGTTTAAAATAAGTCAAGCACAATTCTTATGGCTGGCCAAGACAATAGTTGTTGATCCCACATGGGGTTTTACCCCCGAGGCTACGCTATTCAGAGTGGATACTTAGATGCTTGACCTCACTGGCTCCACCCTCGGCACTCACTTCTCGGGTCAGCCAAGCATCAGTCCCCACGAAAACTCCCCGTGGCGAACTTTGTATCTCTACTAAGAACCGTATGTGTGTGGGCCGCTACCAGAGGTCCGACCTCCTGCCCCAACAACTAGAAGGATTTGGGCTTCTAAAACAAAAAGGTGCTAGTAAGGGCATCCGCTCGTGTGGCCATACATGCGGCACTTTTAGCTCTGTAAATATAGAAGGCTCCCAGCCGGTAGGGGTTACGCCCTACAAATGATCAAATAAATTTGATCAAACGGGTTTATGGGGAGACATAGTGTCGGTATGAACTAATCAGCACACGTTATCCATAGTTTTCACCATGAATACATTTGTTTATAGTGGTTCGGAAGAGGTGGGTTTTCCTCACTACCACTTGGGTCGTTCTCTTCTCACTAGTAGTCCTAATGACCACACGAGAAGACAGGCCCTCTAAAGATTAAACAAAAAGAGCCTATTACTCAAGACACAAAAGACAATGATTCAATTTTTAGTGCACCAATGGAAGTGTTTGCTAGTCTATGAAAACAATTTCTCAGATTCTACAATTGGATCAGAAACAACCTTCAGAGATGGAGGGCAAACCTCTGCCTCCTCAAAGCCCTCCATACTTGAGACTAGAGAGATTGGTTGACCCTATAAGGATGCCAATCATGGATCCGGGGAAAGCCTATCCAGCTCTGTTGATTGCTCAGAGGCAATTATTTCCATTAAAGGGGGAGACCCTAAGGGACTCAGCCTCTTTGGTGGAATCAGAGAGCTAGATGATGACAAATTTGTCAAGCCAAGTTGCTCTTTCTAGGGGATAACCTCATTGATTTCACCATCTTCTAGATCTCGATCCCCCAGAAGAGAGTCATCTATAGGTGAATTTATAGTTAGTAGTAAAGGAAGAGGGGAGCGAGAGGGCTTAACAAGGGAGCTATGAGGATATAGGTTTGAGGTAAGATGATTAGGGTTAATATCAATCTTATAGCCCTCTAGGGTAAAACCCCCTCCTTCTACGAATCTGAATGGAGCGCCATTAGACTTGAGCAACGATACAGGGAAAGGTTTCTCGGAGGGGATCTTCCTTGGCATAGAATATTTGAAAGGACCATTATAAAAGGGTAATTCTAGGGTCAAACAAGATTTATCACATTTCAAAGTTATAGGCTCTAAAGATTTAATATTAATATTCATATTAACGATTAAGAGCCGGTTAAAGAAGCTTACGGCTGATTTTTTGACTTCTACAAATTTACTATTTTGTTGCCTACTATTCTGAAAAATTCATTATTGCGCAATTCTATAGGGAATTTATCAAGTGAAATTGCTCTATTAACCATGCAGGAATTGAATTGAGATGGGATAAAGAGAGGTTGCCATTCCCAGCAATCAAACCCTAGACCTTTAAATTTTAATATATCCTCATTAAGTAATGAATTTCTAAGATTCTGATTACCACATTCAATAGCTAAGAAATTATCAGGAAGGATGTCAATTTTTACCTGGTTGTTGAAGGAGGATGACACCCAATTAGCAATTTGTTCCAACGGGATCCCCCAGCCTTTCCACCAAGCAAAAATCATTCTATCACTGCAATGCATTTGATACCTAGCCTGAGTATAATTATCAATTTCAATGACCAACCTGTTAGGAGTAGCTCAGGAATTTGCAGGTAGATCTGACATAGGGTGCTTAATTTCCTTAGAATTGTGACGGCCAGAGGTTTCCATATCCTTTGATAATTTGCCCAGGGATTTTCGTGGAGGAATGTAGCAAGCAGAGGAACTCTTTGGTTGGTTAGGTTTTACAAAACCCTCCTCCCGACAATGATTGGAAATCCTTTTGAGGTCATTTGGTTGCCCCAATGCCCTTCTGCGGCTAACCAAATGCCAATCCTGATCCCAGCCTTTGTGAAGAGGAGGGGGAGCCCTAGCCGCTTTAACCAAAGAGTATTTTGTTTTTGCAAAGAAGGACTCTTGATCGCGGGTACATGAAATGACCCTACCAAGATCCTTAGTCCCGGAGTTATTAGCCAAAACAGCGAATCGATTAGCAGAACCTCTGTAATTTCCCCATGGATAAGAGCACTCAAAAGAGGATGTCGATGCATTGCATCACATTTTCGCACACAGAGGCATTTTCCTATTAATTTAAAAAAAATTAAAAAAATCTTATTTTATTATTAATGCATATTTTTCTAATTAAATACTTGATTTATTAATTTCGTTATTAATTATTAATTTGTTATATTTAATTAATTGCGGATTAATAAATATATACATTAATTAATAGTTAATTTTGGTATTTTTCTATATGTACGTAAGGAAGTAATTTTGTGGGTTTGGGAAAAGCTTGCCTATTTTTGGTTCTTTTAAATGTATATTTCCTTAATCGAAAAAGTTTAACTTGGTTCTGAAAAGATGAACTTGGGCAATTATTTTCGAACCAACATGACAATGATGTTTTATTTGTAGAGTAATATCATATTTAGTTGGTTAATAGTTATTTAATTATATTCATGTGAACTTGGTTTAAGAACTCATAATGGTGTATTTATGTATGTTCGATGCTAATGAACCTCAGAGAGTTAGAAAACCAAGAACGATATGTTCCTAGTTGAGGTAGATAACTACAATCTAACTTAGATCATTTAAAAAACTTGATCGACATTTTATGTTTAAACCAATTTGGAAAGAGATTGTATCTACCAATTATTGCCTATGCAAGTTTCATTTATGTATTCGCTTTTGCTTAAGTAATGGCAAGCCTTGATTTGTTTGATTGGACCCTATCATATGGTTGATTTGGGGTACTTGTTTCAGTCCTCAGTCTGGAGTTTGACTGTTGTTTAGTGGTAGTGTTGTTATTGGTCATATCCTTTATGCGGGTGTCGAATGATGAATTGTGGTTGACCATAGTTGGTCAAGTCTCTAGTTAGAGTACCATCAGTTAGTGCACCTCATATAAAGTCATGTTTGCCCAATGGTTGTTTCTTCCATTTTGAACTCCGTTTACTTGACCATGTGTATTCCTTGTTTTTTTGACTTCGTTTGAGTATAGTCTAATGTCGTATGGGAAAGTGGCTTTCGATTGGGGGCCGCACCCAAAGTGGTTGCTGGATAACCCATCGAAAGTGTGTCTAATAAGTGATAACTTAATAGTATATTAGAGTGTTGTTAATGAATCACTAAGTAAGATAATTGTGCCTCACACATGGGATGAGTGCTAACACAGAATCAACATGCTGTGAGAAGGCCTGAAATGGCAAACCATCATCCTTGTCTTCATGAAAGGATGTGTGGGTCCACATGAGGCTTGGATGGGCCGGAGGTTTGGATTAGGTTGTCAAGGTAACCCAGTGAATGGAGCCGGAACCTATGAAGACCTGCTTGGGTAACCATACTAGGTTGTGTGATGACACTTGTCCCCTACATTCGCTAGTGTGTTGTTGTATTGTCTTGTTAAGAGCACTTTTGTGGAGTCGTCATGTTGCTTACACTCTTGTGAGTACCTGGTTTCATGTTAGACCTTGGGTTGTGATGACTTAGTTTTGTGGATGCTCTAGTGGACCTTTGTAATTGCTTCTATTATGTTCAGTTGGATCCTTTCCTTTTCAGGGATTGTTTATGTATTTATTGACTGACGTGGTTGTTTGTATATTGGTTATGTTTCACCTTGATGGCAGGATTGTAAATAATGTGAACCTCATGTATTCTTAACTTTATTAATTATCAGAGGGGTCTTGCAGTTGAGCAGACCCGAAGATGTAGCCCTCTAGGGGTGAACTTCGAGATCAATTTGGTGTTATGTGATGCTTTTGTTCTTATGTTTCATGTTTAGTATTAGCATGTATGAATGACATTTTGATAGAATGTATAAGTGGACTAGATGAGATTTATTGCAAATGCATGTATGCAGTCGTCTTTTAAATGCAGTAAATTGGATCATGAAAGAGTGTAGATTAGAATAATGAAATATATTCAGTTATTGTTAATGAAATTAAGTATGCATGGAAAGATCTCATTAGTAGATGATGAAATTCAAGTGTGTTATTAAATTAGATGCATGGCTTATATTTTAATGAAAAGTATGAATGAAGGGTATAGATAAATCTTAATGGATGAATCTTATCTTGTGATTTATATTTTCATCTTCTGAAATAAATTTTCCTTGTTTAAGAATTATCTCGTTATTAGATAATCAGCTTATTGGATTTATTAGTGTGAGTTAAGTGAATTGTGGAATTAAGTAATCACGTTGGGAAACCCTGTAGGTGTTAGTTGATGTCTTTCGCTATGTAATCTGAACTTTGATATCTCGTTGTACCTTTATGTTGTGTTTAACTTTAAAAAAAATTTATTGCACTCTATTCTTGTGTTTTAGCTTATCCCTTCGGGGTTTCTTGGCGGGGCATTACAAATAATAAGAGGTTGAATGTTGATTTTATTTAATGTATATTGGATCTTTTCTTCCTTAATTAAGATTTGTTGTTGTATTTGGGAGGTTTCTCTTCATTTTTTTTACAATATGGGGGGTCTAATCATAGGCTCATTACCTTATCCATGTGTTGCTCTAATAAGCCGCTTGGAATCACATTCAAAATGGATTCTTTTTGGTCTAAGCACCTTGATTTTGATAACTTGGTAGGGAAATGGTGGAATATTGAGGTTAGGAGATGCAAGAGGTATGTAGTTGAGAAATAATTGTGGGTGGTTAAGAGGGACATAGGGAGTTGGAATAAGGAAGCTGTGTGCAATATTTTCAATATCAAAAGTAAGGTGGAAGGAGAGTTGAGGGATATTGAGGAAGTCATTTCCAAATTTGGTTACACCCAAGAGTATAGGGAGAATGATGTAAAGCTTTTGGATAAGCCTGATAGGCTATTAAGAATGGAAGATATTTTTTAGTTGTAAAAGTCCAGATTCAAGTGAATTAGGGAAGGTGACAGAAACACTAGGTTTTTCAAGCTTTCTACTAAGATAAGGAGACAAAATAATAAGATTTTGAGCATTTGAAATGTGGATAATACAATACTTGAGGATATTGAATCCATAAGAGATGAAAGTCTCAGGTTCTTTTATGATCTTTTGGGTTCCCCTACTAGTAAATATTTTTAGGTCCAAGAAGAAATAATAAAGTGCGTTCCCAACCTTATCTTAAATGATCAAAATGAAGCCCTCTTATCTCCTTTCATGTTGGAGGAAATTAGGAAGGTTGTTTTCTCCTTAGGTGCAAGCAAGTCCCTAGGGCCTAATGGCTTCCAAGCCAAAATGTTTTAGAGATATTGGAACCCTGTGGGAGAGGATGTATGTAGGGTTGTGGAGGAGTGTGAATTGAGAAGATCAATATTGAAGTCTTGGAATTTGACTTTTCTTGCCTTCATCCCCAAAGTCAAGGATCCTATATCCTCATTTTAGGCCTATTGCAATGTAATGTAATCTATAAGATTATTTCCATGTCTATGGCTCTGAGGTTAAAGGTGTGTCTCCACAGTATTGTCTTTTAGGAGTAGAGCAATTTTCTTAAAGTTAGGCAAATTTTAGACAATAAAATAGCTCGTCAGGTTATTTATTCAGTACAAAGTAGGAAGAGGGATGGGATGATTATTAAATTGGATTTGAACAAATCTTATGACAGAGTTCCATGGAACTTCTTGACTAAGGTCAGAAGGGAGTTTGACTTTAGTAAGTCTTGGTGTCGATGGATTAGTAACTGCATCTCTACTCCTTACTATGTTGGTTTTGGTGAATGGTGTTCCTACTAATTTTTTCAACACCAAGTGGGGTTTGCACCAAGGGAATCCTTTGTCTTCCTTCCTCTTTCTTATTTTTGCAGAGGTTTTGGGACAAAATCTGAATAAGGAAAGGAGGGTTGACAACTTGGTCGACTTACAAGTTTTGGGAGGCATGGATAATTTATGTCACCATCAATTTATTAACAACACTGATTTTTGGGGCGGCTAGGGCTCACAAGGAAAGTACTTTTAAGAAGGTTTTGAGAAAGTATGAGGTTGTAGTTTGGATAGATTGGAGATTCAACAAATCCTTGACTATGAAATTAATGTTCTCACTAGCAAGTAATTGGGCATGCCTCTTTTCAATAGATCTTCTAAGAGAGAGTGGAATAGCATCACTAACATAATGTAAATCATGTTCTGTTCATGTGGAAAGGCAAGTGGATTTCTTTGGCTAGCAATATCACCCTCATCAAATCTTCCCATAAGCAGTGTTGATTTACACAGTGTTAGTTTTCAAATTATGAGCAAGGTGGTGAAATACATGGAAGAAGTGAGGAGAAACTTTTATTGAGGGGATGTGAAGAATATTATTAAGTATAACTTGGTCAAGTGGGATGAAGTATGCAAGTTGATTTCTCAAGGAGGCCTTGGCATTAGAAAGAGCAAAGATATGAATTTAACACTAGGCACTTAAGTATGCAAGTTGATTTCTCTTTGATGTGCTTGGTCCATACATTGAACTTATAGTTTAACGTTGTATCGGACATGATAGAATTTATGATGATGATCGAGTCTCCCTCTATGTCGATGGCATTTAAGTTTTGCCACCTACACCAGTTGACTCCATATAAAGCTTTGAAATTGATGTAACCAATTAAAACGGAATCAACACCATTAATGAGAGCATACAAAATGACACAAGAATAGATCAATTTTCCTTCAATATTCTCCTTCGGTGAATTCCAACCATTCTACCATTATAATGAAAAAAAGCCCTATTTTAACAACAAACTAAAAATTTCCTTTTTGGGCAGATTTTTACAAAATCTAAAATTTGTCATTTATGGAATTTTCAAATCTATCCCAAAAATCACAAAATCTTCTAGAAACCTAAAAAAATATTATTTTGACACAACCAACTTTCTAACCTCATTAAGATTACAAATTTGAAAAGAATTGAAAAAAACAACTTTCTAAAATATCAAAAAATAGAAAAAATCTCTTTTTGAAGCCCGAGATGAAGGAATTTGGCCCTGAAAAGTTGATTGAGTTGAGGTCCAACCCAACTAGGTTTGGTTGGAAATCCAAACAACTCCTCATGATACACCTCCACATCAATTTCCAGCCCAAATAGACAACCGAGTCAAAATTATGACCCCACAAAGTCCTTGCATCAGAAATCGACGTTGTTATTATTGTCATCTGGAGCTTTAATTGCCCCTAGCCATATTGATGACCCATTGTGGTCATGGATTATGAAACCACTACCCAACTGCTAAGGTTAGACTTTGATGTCCACCAACATTTAACTCTAGTTTGAATGCATAACATTTTTTATTGCAATTATAAAATTCTAATTTAAAAAATATAGTTTTCACACCAATATCTAGTGTATGGATATTTTTTTAGAAGTTTTTGTTGCATATATTTTTTAATTTTTTTTCGAGTTAGAGTAATTATAATATTTCGTAATACACAACTTTTTTCTATGCATTTGAATTAACTTCTTATTTTTGTGTTGAAGCGAGGATATAAATACCTAGGGAAAAGATTTCTTTTGCAAAAACTTTCATCTATTTTTCATTTTTTCCACATGTGAAACACAATCCTTAATGTTTGATGAAAACCTACATTCATAAGAAATAAAAAAATAAATATATTAATGAAATTAAATATCTTCAAAATTGTATTTTTTGGAAAGCTTATAACAAGGACTACATATGTACAAAACAAAACTTCTAAATGAATTCATTTGGACCCCCAAAAGCTAATATAAAAGTGGTTTTTTGTCATCATTTTGATAGGTGCAAAGGAGACTCCATTGCATGTATGATTTAAGAGAAGAGAGGTTCTATCTGAGGGAGTTTGATCTAAGAGTTTTTGATCTAACCCTCTTCAGTTAATTCTTTCAGAAGGGATCTCTTGAGGCTTAAATCATTCTATTTTCTAAAAAATGTGTGATTTCAACAAAAATCAATATGTACTAAAAAGTGTAACCCGGTAATATGGGATCACCCCTTAAGCTTTATTCCTTTTTTTTCAGGCCCGATTTGACTTGGAGGTTAGGTAAAAGTGACAAAATTAGATTTTAGCGAGATTTATGGTTGGAGGACAAACCTTTAATTGACAAAAATATTTGTATCTCTTTGACGACTCACTTTGAAGTTGTGGAGGGTAGATGGCTAAAATATTATATTAAGAGACACCCTCCAAATAGATAATGGAAGAAGCTTGATGCCCCAATGGTTGAGTTGTGATAAGCTTGGGAAGATATACACATGAGACTTATATTAAATGGTCATTGGTGGGAGAGGAGAAATAAGATAAGTTAGTTTGGAATCTGCATGATAGTGGCACAATGATTGTTAAGGGGTTGCTAAGGTGACCTCAATTGCGAATTTAAAATGTATGAAATAAATTTTTTTTCCAAAGACAAATGCCTTTTTATGGATAGTGTGGAAGAAGAGAACATTGACTTGGGATACGCTATGTTCGATGGGTAAGGTTGGTCCCTCTCATTATGGAAAGTGCAAGAATCAAGAGGAGAATAATGGCCATTTGTTTGTCCATACTGAAGTGGCTCATGATAGTTATGATGTCACTTCTTGGCTAAATGGGACATGGTTTGGGTTACCTGAAAAGTATTATTGATTTTCTTGTTTCATAGGTTGCTAAAGTGTAGAGCTTGAGCTTGCGTCCGATTTGGGAGGCGATGCCTACAATCATTATATAGACTTTACAGACTAAAAGAAATCATAGGATATGTAGGGATGAAGAGTGCTCACTTGATAGGATTTATGATAGGCTGGTAAGCACTTTCATAAGATTGGGGGATTCCCAAGAGAAAGATTCCCTCAAATTGTATGCCTATTTTGAAAGAAGAGACTAGATGGGCTAATGCTTGTCCCATCTTTAGAGGTAATGAACAACTTATGGGTTATGCCATAGGCGAATGCAAAGGGCATAAGTGGAGGCTGCCAAAGTAGGGGTGGGTTAAGCTTAATTTTAATGGTGTTTCCAAAGGGAACCTCAAAAAGGTCAGTGGTGGTGGTGTCTTTAGAAATGTTTTGGGTAAATGCATTCTACTTTATGCTTTGTGTAGACGTATAAAAATGACCATATTCCTAAATGAATATTTTATGTTCATTTCTCTATTTAATTAAATCACCCACATTCCTCTATTTAAATTAAGTAAATTACTCAATTTATTTAAATTAAATTCACTAGGCCTCTTTTGACATTTAAATGAATAAATCATTTTATTCAATTAAATCCCTTCTATCCACTTTTAATTAAATTCAAATTTAATTAAATAGTTTACCCTAAATTGAATAAATCTAATTTATTTGATTTCCCCAAATTGCAACCAAATTGAATTAAATTCATTTTATTCAATTAAATCCTATTATCCCTTCATTCACTTGCAAAATCCTACATCTCCCACTTGCTTCCTAAACCCTATTCCTAACCCCTTCTAGACTCTTCTAATCACTTCTAAATTAACCTAACCCATTTCCTAAACTTTGTCACATCCCTAAACAAAGGGAAGTCACTTCTCAAACCCTCAAAGTCTTTGAAAACCCTTAAAGGCTTCAACCACTTAACTTTGAAAGTCTCCCAAACCATTAATGGTTAACTCAACCCTCTAGCATGATTAAAGAATTTCCCTAAACTCAACCTCCATGTAACCCAAGGGTCTCATCAAGCATTTATTGCTTTGACCATGGTTATCCTTAATCTTTTGCACAAGAGTTTATCCTTTGGCTAAAACCTTTATCCAATGGGTAATCCTAACTTAACCATAACCCTTACCCCCTAAGATAACCATGAGGTCTTCTCAAACATTTAATGCTTCGTACCTCTCTTCTCAACCCAGTCTTATGTTGACATTTGTCACCATTTCATTGGTGACAATTGCAAACATGGATTCCCAACTTTCAAACTCAACCCTTGATTAAATCTTTCAATCCTGGCCATCCATTGCCCTATTTTTGCTATAAATAGAGCTCTCATTCCTCCATTTTCATCATCCAAGTCTTTAGCATCACACTTATACTCAAATCCATGCAAGTTTTAATATCTCATTTATGCTCATCATTTAGCCTCTCTTTTAAATAGGAATTAATCTAAATATGCATGTTTAGAGTATTTTTTTTATCATTCAGCTTAATCATAGACTAGTATATCATGCTAGGAGAGTCTTGTTACTAATCTTGTCATCTTATAATCTAGTTTATTGCACTCATGGGATCATGCATAGCTTAGGATGCATTTCATCTTAAAATCAACCAAAGCATCCCTCGTTCTTGCATTTGTCATCCCTAAACCACTTTGCTCAGTGATCTGAGAGCAAAGACATTGGTTTGAGGGACCTTGTGAGATAGAGAACCATGGAACCAACCTTGGGAAGCTGAGCCATACTTCATGACTCCATAGCTTGCACCAAGAAGTCCTATGGGTGTGTGAGCAAAGCCTCTTTGAGCTCCGTTTTTCACATATTGAGTTCTATCGACTCGCTTTTCCCGCATACATTTCTAGTGCCCACCGTGGGGCCCGACCCCATATATCAAATCGGTTTTTGAATTTAACCACTTTTGCAAGTATGCTGGAAACAAGAATCAGTGTGTGGGAAACATTTCCTAGCGCATCCGGTTAACAGTATAGCGCATCCCATTTTCTGTTCAGCACGTGGGGTTCATCATCTAGCGCGTGACATCCTTAGCTTAGCGCATTGTCCTCACTAACATTTTCCTGTAGGTCTCGGTGCAGGAGAAAAACAGAGCAGCGCATCCGGAAACCATCCTAGTGCATCCTGAAAACAATATAGCGCATCTCTACCATCTTTTAGCGCATCACTGTTATATTGTAGCGCGTACAGTTTGTTCTGTAGCACATCATAGATAGATAGAGACAAGAAAAATAAAATCTGTAACTGAGGATAAAATTAGACTTGTTGAAGTCCACCAGTTATCTAACATTTTTTGGCTTGTTATTTTGTAGGATTCTAACGATTTTATTGCAGATAGGAGCTTAGTTTTAAGACCATTAAGATAGTTAGAGTTTTTACTAACTTTGTTAAGTTAGTTTAAAATTTGAACTTATTTTTCTTAAAATTGAACTCATATTTCATTTGGGTACCTAAAACGAATCACCAATCAAAAATTTTCTTGCTTTTATAGGAGAAAATTGCTCAAATTGGGCTCTAAAAAGAACAATCCAAATTTACATTTTTGCAAAGGGCTTAAAAAGAATTTCACCATCCTTTGGTGCATAAAAGGATCCATCTTTAAATTTGGGCAAAGTAAAGAATCACACCAAGTCACAAAAATCAGTTACAATCAAAGAGGGAAGTTATTCCCCTTTTTCTTGTCGATTTTCTTTGGTTGACCAAAATCGAAGTTTTGCTTTGTTGACTAGGTTCTTTTCCTAGATTACGATAATCACTGATTTGAGAAAATAAAATAAACACCATGTTTTTGTGGAGCCACATCTCCATATAGATCTTAGAAAATCACTGAATTGACAGGATAAAAAGAATAACTTGATTGCTTTGTCTCAAAAGTAGAAGGTATATGCTCTCCCCTTAACTGGGTGATCAAAAAAACCAGACTACTCTTATGCTTTCAGCATTTCAAGTAAATAAAACCCTTTAGCAGGCCTACCTTCCCGAGGGGTTGAAATCAACTCTTAAAGTCATTTATGGCCGGTGTGAAGGGAACGATCTAAGTGGGAAACGACTTTGACGCCAAGTGTTCCAACCCACTATAATCAAAAGTGGAAAGTGACGAAAGTCCTTTTCAATGGTTGCGCGCAGCGATTAGCTTCCCCCAGTATCCTCAAGATACATAAAGCCTTTGTTCTAAAGGTTGGGAAGCCTCCCGAGGGAATTTATCACTAATGGCCGAATAGGAAGCCTGATTACGAACCTTAGAAATAGAAACCTTGAGCCGAGTCAGTAACCAGACATTTGTAATATCATAGTGCAAGGGTGGGGAAGAATTTGCCCCCAAGATCGCTCATCATATATCTCCCAAGATAACTACTCAATTGTGAAGCAATTCACTTTGAGTTAATTTCTAGCAAAAGGCAAAAAAATGGGCGCCCTCTAGGGGGTAACACGGCTGTTTGAGCTGACGGAGTATTGAGACTAGTGGGCTATGGTATTACTTATGACCTTTGAATAAAGAGCCTTTTTGGCAGTGTATTCATTATAACCAAACCTGTTAAAACATTGGGGATTTGAACACATCCTTGTAGAATATACACTTACTGCTTAGATTAGGCAAAAATGGTTATGTATTTTGTGTTGTGTTTGCATTTTTTACTTCAGAAAATCATCCATCAACATTGAAAACCTAAGGCAAAACACCAAAATCATAGAAAACAGTCAAAACAGGGCAGTTTAGCACGTAAGAGAAACTTCTTAGCGCTTTGGAACCATCCTTTAGCACATCAAAGTCTACCTTTAGCACGTAAAGTATTCATAGTAGTGCTTCATCAAAATTTAGAAACAGTCGGAGACAATTAGCGCGTCCGAAAAATACCCTAGCACGTTGAAGCATCAGCTTAGCGCGTAGGAGTCAAAAATCAATGCATCAGGTTTATCAGTTAGCACGTGGAAGGCCCATACTAGTGCATGATCTTTTAAACAAAACAAAAAACAAATTTTAAGAGTCTCAACTAGTTAGCGCGTAACCAGGGGCAGCCTAGCGCGTGGGGTCTTTTCCCTAGCGCATCAAGAAATTTCCGTAGCGCATTTAGTCTCTGTTTTAGCGTGTGTTCAAACCCAGAAAAACAGGGGGCAAAACAGTAGAAAATTTTGAAAATTTAGAAAGCACTTTTGAGAGCATCCTTTCATCAGCTTCATCTTCATCAAACCGGAGTATAAAAAACAAAGCATTAAAAATTATTTTTTGAGCAAATTTCGTGTCAAAACAAAAGTTGTCCAGAATCTAAAACTGATCACACGATAAACATATCTATCCTATCAAAATCAGGAAACATCAACGCAAGTGATGAATAGGTCCTTTATTATCTCACAGATTATATCTCAAAAACACTTATTCAAAATCTCAGGTTGTCAAATCAAGTTTCCATATCGGGAGACTTTATCCATATCATTTGACATGCTTTGTCATGAGGGGGCATCTAAACCTTCACTTTGATAAAGTAAAACTTGAGTTTTCGAAACAAGATCAAATAAATCCAAAACAAATCAAAGGAAACCATTGAATCACTTATGTATGACTAATCCCCATATTCTGAGAAGAAATAATATTTATCGTAACACCACATTGAAGAAACAACAACCAAGTTTTTCCAAATTTGTCAAAAGAAATAAATTTTTATACATCAATCGTCAACTCTTCAAATCTCATCGAACATTCCTTCATCACGTCAAACTTTATATCTAGAACAAATTCAAAGAAATTGACAAAGAGCCTTTGAAGACTAGGGCATATTGTCAAAAATCCGCATTTAGTCAAATCATAAACCATGGAGGAAAGATCAATCTGGCAATCTTTCCCGATGAGTGCATCACTTACAACACACCCTGATTTGAACCACCAACCTCGGAGCAACATATCGAAGAGGATTTTGTCCCCTTTGTCACAGAAAGCTTCTACTAAAATGCCTGTTACTCGCTCTCAATAAAACATACAAAGTGAGGCACAAGCAGAATCCAATATGAATTGGAGGTTATCAAATCCTTTTGAAGGTCCACATCTAAAGGATACTGAAATTTTTGAAGAACTTCTTCAGGAATGCCAAGAAAGTGCTTCATTCCAAAAACTTGTAGAAAGACTCATGGAAAATGACAAGGAAAAATACTTGCTCATGCTCACAAGCAAAGGGGTTAAACTCCCTGAATACTTTGGCACAGACATGTTTAGAACGAGATCTCAACATTACAAATATCAAGAACGACAACGAGAAGGGAAAGCACGCGATCCTGAACAAGATATTCCTGAACAAAACATACCTGAACAACATACACCAGGGCAAAACATCCCTAAGCAACACATCCCCGAGCAAAACATACCGTTCCATACACCATTTCAACCCAGGATTAATGCAAGGGAAGAACTCTTCCCTCGGCAAAACAATGTGCCTTTGGTTGCCCTTACTCAACAAATGCAAATGTTACAAAGACAAATGCAAGATATGCAACAAGGGACGACATTATGGTACTCATTAAATGAAATTTGTCCTTATCCCTTTGACAAAAGATTGCACATGATCCCTTTTCCTCCAAACTCTGATGTTCCTAAATTTGACAAGTATGATGGGAAAAGCGATCCCCATGATCATGTCAGAGAATTCTGTACCATGAGTCTTGAATTTTCTCATGATGACACCTATTTGATGAGGTTATTCCCAAGAAGTTTGGGAGGACAAACAATGGAATGGTTATCCAAGATCACACCTCCTGTCAGATCATTTGATGAATTGGTCAACAAATTCATAACACAATATTCCTATAACATTCAACATGCTATAACCATGCTAGACGTCTGTAACACCAAATAGAAAAATAATGAAACATTCATGGTATTCCTTCAACGTTGGCGACGTATGGTTTCATGATATCCTTGAGATATTCCTCAAAAGGAGAAAATGGAAATTTTCATCGACAACTTGAATAGTGAGATGAGTTACAGGCTCAAACTCCAATACATATCATCTTTTGCTAAACTGATTGAAAACAGCATTCAAGTAGAAGAAGCATGTGTCAAGAAAGGAATGCTCAAATTATTCAAAGAAGGAACAAGTTCATCAAAGTACAATAATCAAAATAACAACAACTTAGACAAATCTAGATTCTGGACTCGAAACAAAAACAATGGAAACGAAGGAGGCAATAAATCACATTATCCAAAATCTAAACAACCAGTGCTCGCATTATCAGGAAATCCTCAAGCTACAAAGAATCCTAAAGGTGTTAACCCGGACGCTAACACATACACACCGAATACCGATCAGGGTCAACCCAACACAAACAACACCAATGATACTCAAAACAAAACCATAAATCAAGGACCTAATAATAATTCACAAGTTGACACCAACAATTTCCAAAAACGTGTCTTCACACCACTGGGACAATAACTAGAGTTAGCATTCAGAGAACTCCTAGCTAACAAGATTATCTCTTTGCCCTCAATCAGAAACTATGAACCCCAAATCAAATCACCTTGGTGGAATGACTCACACTTTTGTGATTTTCATCGCAACAAAGGTCATCGAACGAATGATTGCATGAGATTGAAAAACATTGTTTAAGACATGATTGATCGAGGTGATTTAACGGTGGATGGTCTCAAAACAAATGGTGACCATGGAGCCTTTAAAAATCCTCTTGAAAACTACAACAAAGATGGAGCTTCAACCTCGAATGATACACATGGAGCTCGTATCAATCACATCTACAATAACACCATCAATCACATATCAGCTAAAGACAATCATGTGAACGTCATCACAATCCAAGACCAACATATTCATGAATCTGTCAATATAACAACCAGAGCTCAGAAATATGTCTTGAAGGGCCACACAACAACAACGAACACTACACCAAAAATCCAATATGATTTAGTCAGCCAACTACGCAAAACTCCTGCTCAAATATCTATACTAGAATTGCTGAAACTGTCGCCAAAACACAAAGACATATTGGAACAAGCGCTATTCGAAACCAATGTACCTCAAGATCTAGATGCTGACAAATTCCAAGCCATGGTCGCTCATATGATAAGGCCTCATAATTTCACCTTATCAGAGCATGATAATACTTCCTTAAGTCATTCGCATAACACTCCTCTCCATATTGAAGTCATCGTCTATAAACACTGAGTGAAAAGAGTATTGATAGATGGAGGAGCTGGACTTAATATATGTACCTTAAAACTTATCCGTGCATTAGGCTTCTTTGAGGAGTCTATTGATCCATGTAAAAAGATTACCATAAAACATATGATGATGAGGAAAGATCCTCTAAAGGGATAGTATTGTTACCAATTCAAGTTGGCCCCATACAAAAAGATACTATGTGTCAAGTCTTAGACATAGACCTCACGTACAATATTTTATCAGGTCGACCCTGGATACATGAAATGCAAGTAGTGCCTTCTACATATCACCAGTGTGTAAAATTTCCTTACAACAAACAAGAAATTTCTATATCTGTTGATCACAATCCATTTCAACATTGCAATGCAATGGGGGCAACCCAAGATGGTTTGGTTACCCATAATAGGGAAAACCAAAAATTCTCAACATCAGATCTACAGAAGGCAAAGTTTTAATCATTGCCCGGAGATTTCAAGTAGAAAATACAAATCAGAGAACAAGGCATGGGGGATTACTCTTTGGAACCCATGTGTTTGGCCAACTTACCAACATCACCCAGATCTCATGGATTACCTACAACATCAACACATTAGGTAACTCAGCCCATCACCAAATTTGATGGTACCTTCATCCAACTCAGCACTCTAGCACATGAATCAGAGGAAAAGCACATCCTTAGCTGGTTATACAAAGATGAGGAAGAAGATAACCAAGCAGCTACTCTGGACATAGTTCTACCAACACACCTATATGGAAAGGGTTACTTAATCATGCAACAAATGGGATATGATGGTAAAGGACCTATTGGAAAATGCAAAGAAGGAGTCACTGAACCAATAGACCTTCCTTCATAGCTTAGTAGAGACAAAACAAGATTGAGCTGTAAACTCGCTTTCCTACTAAGAAAGATACCCTGCATAACTCCAAAACCTCAATGGAAAGAAAAGAAGTATAAAGAAGAATCCTGGCAGAAAACACTATTTGAGTCAGCCGAAACAATCTGCAAGGACCGTGAACGTAAAGAACAGAAGCAACATCAGGAGAAACTCCTCAATCACAAGAAGGCCATATCTGCAGCAATAGCTCATATTCAAGCACTAATATCTAAAAAAGGAGAACTACCTCCTGATATCATTATTCCTCCCCAAGAAGGAACAACATCTGAGCAAATACAAAAGGTAGAAGCAGGATCCGACACAGAATCAACAAAAACTATCAAACTGGTATCAATTATCAAAGATCTATTTTCACGATACAACATACTTGTTTACATCACTGAAAAGATCTAGGATGGTAACTCTGAGATTGATTCCAATGAATATGAATGGAGTAGCTGCTCAAATGCTACTGAAGATACCACTAAAAATACTAGTTCCATATCCCTTTCTCAAGAAGAGCATAACGTAGAAATTAGACTACCTGAATTTGGACCACAAAATATCTATGATGCTAAGGAAAGCGAGTAGAAACATTATGAACAAGTCTATACGGAGGATGATACCATCAAAGACCTCAACGGAATCCTGAACTTTTTTAGCACCCGAACCAATCATGATGAAACCTCTATCTTGACACTTACAGTAGTAGAGCTTGATCCACCAAATGACTCCTTAGCACTTATCTTTCCCGACCTCATTGACTGGGATGAACCCGAAAATACATGATATACCAATTTTCCCAGACGATGAATCTATTATCCACTACCTATGCACCGTTAACCCAGAAACAGGCTCTACCAGTGAACACGATAATGATATCTGCAATCAAGGGAGTGCCAAGTCTCTCAATCGCAAAAGTGAACCAAACAAAAGATCTGATGCTGAAAACCAGTCAATGGTAGCTCTAGAACACAAAAAAGTAAAAATAAAGGATGCATCTAAGGGTGAGAACCTTTTTAAGGCACCTAAAGATGGGAGACTTGACACTCTTCCTGAACATATTCATGAGCGATCACCCATATTGATTGAGCCCACTCAATCAATCAACATTGGTACTACAGAAGCAGCCAACAACATACACCTGGCAGAATCCTTGACAGAGGAGGAAAGATCAGCATTTATGATCTTTTTTAAAGAAAAGCAAATTAACTTTGCTTGGTCATACGCAGATATGCCCAGAATTGATCCAAACTTAATCATGCATCACTTGTCCATCTCTCCAGGAGTTAAGTCAGTCAAGCAAAAACTACGAAAGATGAATCCACAGGTAGCACTCATGGTCAAGGCTGAACTGAAGAAATTATTAGATGTCAGATTCATTTGACCCATCGACTATGCAGAATGGATTTCCAACATAGTACCAGTATCAAAACCAGACGACACTATCAGAATCTATACTGATTTTAGAGATGTCAACAAAGCCTGTCCAAAGGACGACTTTCCTTTGCCCAGTATCAACATAATTTTAGACCTCATAGCAGGCCATGCAATGCTCTCACTAATGGACGGTTTTTCAGGCTATAATCAAATAAAAATAGCCCTAGAGGATCAAGATAAAACAACGTTTACCTATCCTTGGGGAACGTATTGTTGGAATGTTATGCCTTTTGGCTTAAAGAATGCAGAAGCTACTTGTCAACAAGAAATGACAACAATCTTTCATGACATGATGCATACCTTCATGGAAGACTATGTAGATGATTTACTAGCTAAATCCTTCACTAGAGCATAACACCTCAGCATCTTAACAAAGATTTTTGATCGATTAGAAAAATTTCAAGTCAGGCTCAACCCTAAGAAGTGTGTCTTCGGGGTTACATCAGGCAAGTTACTAGGCTACATAGTCTCAGCTAAAGGTATTGAAGTAGATCCAGCAAAGGTACAAGCCATTATGGAGATGCCACCACCAAAGAATATCAATCAGCTCTGCTCTCTACAAGGACGACTTCAATCAATCAGGCGATTCATCGCTCAACTAGCTGATAAAAGTTTGTCATTCAATCACTTGCTACATAAGAATGTACCTTTTAGTTGGGAAGCCAAATGTGCTAAATCTTTTTATCAAATCAAATAGTATCTAATAAACCCACCAGTTCTAGTACCACCAATAGCAGGAAAGCCACTCATTTTATACATTTCAACAACAGATATATCACTGGGGGCACTGTTAGCTCAAGAAGATCAACAAGGAAAGGAACGAGCAATATACTACATCAACAGGACATTAAATGGCTATGAACTCAACTATACATTCATTGAGAAGGCTTGTCTAATAGTAGTCTTCGCTTCTCAAAAGTTCCAACATTATATGCTAGCACACACAATTAAGCTAGTGGCAAAAATTGATCCTCTCAAATATCTACTCAGCAAGGCAGCTCTTACAGGCTGATTGGCTAAATGGGTCATGATTCTTTGTGAATTTGATATCCAATACACAAAACAAAGAGCTATCAAAGGACAAGCAATTGCAGATCAACTAGCTGAAGCACCACTACCAGGAAAACAAACTATGGAGATTGAATTTTTGGATAGAGATGTTTTTGCTATTTCTACCTGTAGTCACATAAATCTGTCCACTTAATTAAATGAATACTTAGTATTTATTTGATTATTTAACCATCAATTAATGAATTAATTAAATTAATATTTAATTAATTCATCTTAACCCTCTTCTCCTATTAATTAAATAAATTATTCAATTTATTTGATTTAATTCACTTAACCAAATTCAGACCATTAATTAAATAAATAAATCATATTTATTTAATTAAATCTTCTCTCACATTTAAATAAATTAATATTTATTTAAATCCCCCAAAATCCCACCTCTCACATTTAAATAAATAAATCATTTATTTAAATCACCTTTATCCTCCACCCACTTGCATTTTCCTACAAATGCAAGTTGCACAATTATTTTAAATAAATAATTTATTTAAATCACCTTTATCCTCCACCCACTTGTATTTTCCTACAAAAGCAAGTTGCACAACTATTTTAAATAAATTATTTATTTAAAATCCTATTTATCCTCACCCACTTGAAACCTTTAATGGTTTCCCTTAAAGTAGTCAAACTTGATGGCTTTAAAGTCTTCAAACTTGATGGCTTCCTTCTATAGTCTTCTTAAAGACTTTAATGGTTTTCCTTAAAGTCTTCAAGCCTTTAATGGTTTCCCTCAAAGTCTTCAAGCATTTTAATGCTTTATCTTCATTTTTCTCATTTAAATAAATTAATATTTATTTAAATATTTATCCAAATTCAACTTACACCATTTAATTGAAATAAATGATTTTATTTTAATTGAAAATACCAAAATTTCTCCCACTTGCATTTTCCTACAAAATCCACTTGCATGCCTAAACCCCTTCTAGATTCTTCTAAACCCTTCCTAATTAGCCTAATCCATCCCCTAAATATTGTCACATTCCTAAGCAAATTGGAGTCACTTCTCAAAGACTCCAAAGTCTTTGAAAAGCAATTAATGCTTTGTGTGTTCAACAAATTAACCCTCAAAGTCTTGGATAACCTTTGAAAGCTTTCAACCTTCAACCACTAAATGGCTCAAAGTCTTTGAAAACCATTGAAGGCTTCCAACCTTCAACCACTTAATCCCCAAAGTCTCCAATAACCATTAATGGTTACCTCAAACCCTCCCACATGGTTAAAACATTTGTTTTGACTCAACCTCTATCCAACCCAAAGGTCTCATCAAGCCTTTAATGCTTTGACTATGATTATCTCTTAAACATTTGCACAAAGGTTTATCCTTGGATTAACTCTTAATCCAGTGGGTAATCTTAATTTAGACTTGACCCTTACCTTCTAGATAACCATGAGGTCTTCTCAGGCCTTTAATGCCTCCAACCTCTTCTCTCAACCCAATCCTATGTTGAAACTTGTCACCATTTTATTGGTGCCAATTGTGCACATGGATGCCCAACTTTCAATCCTAACCCTTGTTAAGATTGCTCAATCTTAACCCTTCATTTCCCTATTTCTTCTATAAATAGAACCCTTCTCCTCAAGCAAAGGGGAAGCATTTTAGAGTATTGTTGTTATACTGGCATTAGCATAGAGCTTTTTCATAGCATCACTATCTACTCTTGCATAGTATTTGCTTATCATATTCAACCATCTTGAATCTCCATATGGCATCCATGGCTAGTGCTAAAAGCTGAGAGCTACACTCATTTGGGACTTGGAGAGGAGAGGAACAAGGGAGGAGCAACTATGAGCATCTTGATTAGCTATTTCATTCTATGTTTATATGCTTTCTATTTCATGCTTAATATCTCTCTTGATATGCCTGTTTAGGATAATCTTTTGTTGCTAACACTAACGTTTGTTTCTTGTGCTCTTGTGTGTGTTGCCATCAAACAGATTTTCTAATCCTTTTTGCAGAGCATCATTTGGTGAACCCGACGTGAATCCAAACACCAAAAAGATCATTTTTTTTTTTAACCAATAACATGTTTGAATGTTGAAAATGTCACACAGGTTGCGATTTTGACACTGTTTTGGTGCGTTTGGCATTATTTTGGCGCTATTCCCCCTGTTTCAGTGCTTTTCCCTTCTCTGTCTTTCCCTTTCTTTTAATACGTTTGTGTTAAATAGTGCCTCTGTTCAAACGCAGACTAGCGCTATTGTAACAAAACGTTGTACAAATCACCTTGTAACCAAAAAAAAATTAAAAAAATTTAGGCTTGTAGAAGCCCACCAAATAGGCAGATTTTACTAACTATTTTTCTCTTTTGTGCAGATTTAAATTAGATTAAAGAGTAGATTTATATTTTTTACTAACTTGTTTTTGAAGTTGGTTTTAAAAATGAATTCACTTTTTATTTTGGTTTAAAATTAACTTCACATTTCAAATTTGGGCTTTTGAAAAAGAATCACACATTTGTTTGGGGCTCTTAAAAAGAATTTCATTGTTCAAAGGTAAAAAGAACCACAAACTTATACAAAAACAACTTTATTTTATTTTTATTTTTTTGCAAGTTAGGAAACAAACTTCGTTTTGGTGCTTAAAATCAACAAGGCAAATTTTATTTCTTGCATCAAGATAAAATTCACAATCCACACTTCCATTTTTGGTGCAAATAAAATTCACAATCAACTTGTCTCATTTTTAAAGCAATCTTACTTCATGCAAACGTGTTTTTCATTAAGTTGACCAGGATTTTCAAATTCTAGTTTACTCAAACAATTGCCTTTGAAAATTAAAAAGAACACCATGATTGTTGGAGCAACATCTCCAAATAGTTAGATCACATTGCAATGATAGATTAAAAAGAACAGGTGTTTTTCGTGTTTGGCACACTTGTGCAAAAGAGTTGGTCGAGTGGTCCTACTTCTAACACACACTATCCTCTCCCTTGGCTTTCGTGGTCCTAGGTGCAAGAGAAAAGTGTTAGTAACACTCACATTTTATCTTTTTAAGAGAGGCCTGCCAAGGGATCGATACTCTTGGGAACGACCTCGAGCGGTAAATCCTTCGAGCCGCTATAGAAATCAGGTGAGAGCGAAAGCTGTAGCCTTGGGTATAGCTGTTCCTACAGTGTAACTGGCCGAAAGGACAAATGGGCCCCACCACCAGTTACAAGGCTCTTAAGTGAGTCACTGCAGAATGAACTTATGTCCAAAGCCATCGAACATGACTAAACACCTTTAAGTAGTAGCCCACCTGTTCTATTGATTGAGGATATTTGAGGTATAATTTAGTGCAAGAGCATAGATGGTTTTGCTCCCAAGATACTCACCATACATATTTCCTTGAGTAGAAACATAGCTTTTTGAAAAGTCACTTGTGGCTTGATAAAAGTGGTGACTCCCCCATCATAGGGATCATCTATTTGTTATGCTCGTGCAAGACTTAGTATATCACATCCTTACCTGCCACGGCGGGATTCATAAGGTATGTAGTACCAAAGTCGAAGAAATATCAAGATGTGGGCTAAATTTATCACAACTAGCCATTTGACCTTAGGGATAAAAAGTGTTTGAAGTGTGTTCGTTTTACAGACCTAGTGCGAATTGAGCCGACTTCAGGCTTTGGAAATACACCTTAAAATACATCTAAAGGAAGGGTCAAAAACAAGTCCAAGAATTGGGTTGATCTAGACCCATACTCATTTGTGCCTTTTGAGGCAACATTCTTGTGTTTGTGTGCTTGCTTTGTTTTCTTGTCAAAGAAAAATCAGAAAATCAATCCCAAAAACAAAGTATTCATCCAACATCTGTCAACACAACCAAAAACATCAAAAACAAGGTACAAACAAACAAAGAATCAAAAATTTATGACCATTCTTCACATCTTGCGAAAGAAGAAGTGTCATCAGAATATCACCTTGAAAAGGAGACCACTAAGCTCAAAGGCTTTGATCAAAAGGAGGAAATTCTTCTATCTCAATAGACAAATCTTTGTCTCACATAGAGTCTTTCTACATCGCATGCGTCTCTATCTTCAAGGTAAAACAAACGAGTTTGATTCAGAATCACTGAACCGCAGAGCTTTTATGCAATATAGAGCTCTGAGTTATCACAAAAGTCAAGGAGGAAAGATTAATCCCAACTTCTTCCCAAACATCTGTATCACCTACAACACAGCTCGAGAAGTGCCACCAACGCCTGAAAGGGAAGAGGTAGAGTTTGTCCCATTTGTGACACAGAGTTTTTATTGAAGTTGAAAACAAAAACATCCATCATCTCACTCATACATCATCACTTCATCATCAATCCATCCCAACTCTCAAAACATTAAGAGGTTCTTGTCCCAAGATTCTTTTTTAGATATTGCTTGAAATCAAAACACATCACATCACTTTTTAGATTGTTTCTACATCTAGGATAAGCTCATCCTAAGAGACACATCTACGCAGGTTAAAACTAGTTCATGAGTGAATCCTCTCATTGCTAGGTAGTTAAATCTGTAACACATCTCAGATTTCTCTGCACCTTATCACATCCAAACTTATCAAACAAACAAGCAATTCAAAGAAAGAATTCTGGTTACATTTACCTTTAGAGTGCTAGAGATCTACAATCCACCAACCATCAATCTTTCATTTCATCACCAACTCATCATCATCTTCAATCAACTTCAAAACAAACTTGCAAACAAAATGGCTCAAACCCGATCACGATCAAGGCAACGAGAAATAGAAATTGAGGAAGAAGAGGACAACCTCAATGAATTTCAAGAAGCACTTGGAGGAAATGTAAATGACGAAAACCCAAGTACTCCCACTCCTTCAACAATCGAAAGGGTTCAGCATAACCCTCATTTTAACAGATTATTTGATGAAATATTAAGGAGCAATGCGGATGCTCACTTTTTAAGACTCGCTCAAGAAGGAGCCAAACTCCCCTCAGACTTTGATCTTGCCCAATTAAGACAAGCATCAGAAAGACAAAGTTGCCATGAGGAGGAAAGAGGTAGAAATCACATCAGATATAACATCCCTCGAGGTAACCCACCACCTCCTCCTCCAAATGAAATGGAGATGTTGCGGCAACAAGTCAAGAATCTCGCCCAACAACTTCATAGTGGTGTTAAGACCAATCAATTCTCACTTAACGACATCTGTCCCTATCCATTTGATAGGAATCTTTATATGCCACCCTTTCCACGCGGGTTCGAAACACCAAAATTCGAAAAATATAGAGGAAAGGGAGATCCCCGCGATCATGTCTGAGAATTTCATTCCGCTTGTCTCGAAGTGGCTTATGAGGACACATACCTAATGCGCCTTTTTCCCCAAAGCTTGGGAGGAACAACCACATCATGGTTTTCCCGACTACCAAGTGGCATAAGAACATTTGAGGAACTCATCCAGAAGTTCCTATCTCATTAATCTTATAATATTGAACGCGACATCACCATGGCTGATCTATGCAACACCAAACAAAAACCAGGTGAATTATTCTCAGTATTCCTGCAACGATGGTGCCAAATGTCTAGCAGACGTTCTCTTCAGTTACCTGAACAAGAACTAGTGGAAATTTTCATTTCCAACTTAAACGAAGAAATGGAATTTCACCTGGATGTCAAAGACACAGACTCTTTTAACGATATGATCACCAAGGGTATAAAATGTGAAAGGGCACTCATCAAAAAAGGACTCATCAAAATCTTTAATGAACCCAAAGATGGTCCTCGCCCGCGCTTCAATAGTGATAAACCGAACTTCTGGAACAAGAATAAGAATATCGTCAACGATGGAGTTGTGGATGCTCGAACTATCCAAAATGCACAACCTGTGGTTCGATTTGCAGGACAAAATCCTCCACCTCAAAATAACACAAATGTTCTTCCTAATCAAGGTCACATCACATCTCATGATGAACCAAGACCCCGTCCACAAAAACAAAAACGCACATACACTCCCTTAGGGGAACCCATTGAAACAGTGATGCGACAACTTATTTCTCAGAATTTGATCACTCTACCTAAGTTATCAAATTATGAGCCCCAAGTCAAACCAGCATGGTGGAAGGATACTGAACATTGTGAGTTCCATCAAGGAAGAGGACACAAGACAAGTAATTGTCACCGATTGAAAGATCTCATTCAAGATCTTATTGACCAAGGAGAAATTGAAATTGAAGGGCATGACCCAAAAACAACCAATAATGATCATCAGATGTTCAAGAATCCACTTCCATCGCAAGCTGCGTATAATTACACTGTCAATCACCTGTATGATGCCAGTGAACAAATTGCAACCATAACCTTCAAAAATCCCACCTCAAATTGCAATGTTGTTACGCGTCGCGGCAAAGTTACCATCAAGGCAGCTCCACAAGGCACCACCTCCATCCCAAAGCAGTACAATCTTGTGGAACAATTAGATAAAACGCCTGCGTTCATTTCCATTTTAGAGCTATTACGCCTATCACCATCTCATAAAACAATCTTGGATCAAGCACTCCAAGAAGCGTCAGTCCCTGCAAACCTGAACACGGACCAATTTCAAGCCATGGTTGGAAATCTAAAGTCATCACCTTGTCTCACTTTTTCTGAAAGTGACAACTCTTCTTTCCAACAACCTCATAACGCCTCACTCCACATTGAAGGCTTTGTCAACCAACACAGGATCAAGCGAGTCTTGATTGATAATGGAGCAGGCCTAAACATTTGTACACTACAGTTGGTCACAGCATTGGGATATGCAATAGAATCAGTGGATCCTCGCAAGAAGATCACCATCAAGGCCTATGATGATGCAGAGCGTTCATCCAAAGGAGCTGTGGTACTACCAATCTGAGTAGGCCCCGTGGTAAAGCACATCATTTGTCAGGTTCTGGACCTTCCTCTGCCATATAATCTATTATTAGGGAGACCTTGGATACATGCCATGCAAGCCGTTCCATCTACCTACCATCAATGTATCAAGTTCCCACATAATGGTGCAGAGATCACAATCCTGGGTGATGCAAATCCCTTTGCATTTTGCCATAATATCAGCCATCAACCAGAGATTACTGTTCCTAATAATAGGGAAGCCATTTCCTCCACATCATATGTAAATCCCGCCTCTCTTGCCAGTTCAAACACTCCTATACCCAAGCAAGAAAAGCTTAAGATGAAAGTCGCAGAGGAAGGTCCTGGAGAATACAACTTGAGTCAGCTCTTTTGTGTGGGACAAATGCCTACTTCTCCTAGAACACATGGTAAACCACAGCAGTTACTCCAACAACCACTAAACACGCCTGCATGTGCCTTAACACCTTTCATCCTTGGAAAGAGTCAAGAGGAAGAGACACAAGATAAGGACCTAGCGGAATGGATCTATAAAGATCCCATCACCACTGACAAACCGCGAGTTACACTTCCTACAGAACAGTATGGCAAAGGCCTCCTCATTATGCAAAGAATGGGATATGATGGTCAGAGTGCTTTGGGATACTGCAAACAAGGACGACATGAACCGCTGTTGCCAGAGTTCAAGCCCAAAGGTAATACAGGCCTAGGCTTTGAAAAAGAGATCCTTCCTAAACTCAGATTTAAAGGAAAACCTAGCAAACCATTTTGCCCACCTACTATAAAGAGGACACCTTTCATAATCAAAGCACCATCAAGCAATATTGTCACTGCCCCATCGAGGCTCACAAACCCACCGCAACCGTCATCAGTGCCAAAAATCCCACCAATCGAACTAGTAATCCCATCCACAGCAGTCATCACATCAATAAAACCATTCATAGCAGCAACTATATTGGAACCCGTAGCAGCATCTATGGCACCAGCCATTCCAATAGAAGCCACTAAATCAACACTGTCGATACTTCCAGTGACAAAACCTTTAAACCCCATCACAGTTCCTGCAGCACCGATCACCTCAAAGGTACATAAACCAATCACACCTGCAGTATTCAACTCCAGCGACATCCCAGTATGGTATAGCAATCGGATGCTAGAAAGTGATTCAGAGACCGACTCACATGAGTGGGAATTTGATTCTGTACAACTTAACACTTCAGATGAGGAAGACACATCACCACCTCCGCCACACAAAGACATCCCTGTTTACGGAGAAGCACAGATAAAGACCACTTGGGTACCTGAGCTGGAAACATCTTCCACAGACCCTATGTCTCATCCTACGCCTGATTCTGACAAGGAGAGTACCATTAACGACCTTCACCATAACGTCTTAACCCTCACTGATACATCTCCTGCACTTAACTTAATCGATGAAGTAATGCCCATTATCCACCCTGAACTCATCGAATGGAACCAACCAAATCCCCCATGTCTTGACCTCTTCCAAAATGATGAGGCTCTCATTGACTTTTTGGAATTAAGGGATAATCTACCAAGCGGGGATCACAAAGCTAGATTCGCCATTGAACTTAATAGCGCAGCATACTTCGGGGAGGATGCCAAACCCTTCAGCTGCAAAAATATAACATTAAAACATGGATCTTCTAGTGAAAACCACACTGTGGCACTGTTTGATCCAACAAAAGTAAAAAGAAAGAGCGTATCCAATGGTGAAAACCTCTCTGAGGCACTTGAGGATGAAGGGTTTGACATTCTCCCTGCTAGTACACAACAGGAATGATCGACGATTCTCATTGAGGAGACTAAAGAATACAATGTGGGGACTCCTGAAAACCCTCATATCATACATCTAGCATCTCTTCTCACTCCAGAGGAACAGCCTCAATTTATAGAGTTCTTCCAACAGCGTCAGATCAACTTTGCATGGTCATATGCAGACATGCCTGGGCTTGATCCTGATTTAGTCATGCATCATCTCACAGTAGCAAAAGGAGCCAAACCTATCAAGCAAAAGCTTCGTAAGATGCATCCTTAGATTGTCGTGCTAGTCAAAACAGAACTCAAGAAACTCCTGGATGTTGGTTTCATTAGACCAATTGATTATGCGGAATGGATCTCCAATATTGTACCAGTTGGCAAACCAAAAGGGGGCATCCGCATTTGTACAGACTTCAGAGATCTAAATAAAGCATGTCCTAAGGATGACTTCCCTCTACCAAATATTGACATCATAGTGGATTTGACAGCAGGACATGCCATGCTTTCACTCATGGATGGCTTTTCAGGATACAATCAAATAAAGATCGCACCAGAGGACCAACATAAGACAGCCTTCACATGTCCATGGGGCACATACTGCTGGAATGTAATGCCTTTCGGTCTAAAGAATGCAGGAGCAACCTATCAAAGAGCAATGACCACCATCTTCCATGACATGATGCATACTATGATGGAAGATTATGTGGATGATTTACTAGCAAAATCACTTACTAGAGAAGGACATCTTCACATCTTAGATCAAATCTTTGATAGACTGGAACAATACCATGTTCGACTCAACCCAAAGAAATGTGTCTTCGGAGTGACCTCCGGGAAGCTTCTAGGATACATTGTCTCAAGCAAAGGTATTGAGGTCGATCCAGCAAAGGTTAAGGCAATCATGGACATGCCACCTCCAAGGAATATCAGTCAGCTAAGGACACTACAAGGACGGCTTCAATCCATCCGCAGATTCATTGCACAATTGGCTGATAAGTGTCACCCATTCACACACTTGCTACACAAGAACATCCGCTTTCAGTGGGATGACAAATGCCAGCAAGCATTTCAGGCACTTAAAAACTATCTCATGAATCCACCATTGCTGATGCCACCAAATCCAAGTAGACCGTTGTTACTTTATATCTCAGCGACAAGTACAGCATTAGGTGTATTACTGGCACAACATAATGCAGAAGGAAAAGAGTGTGCTATTTACTACATCTCTCGCACACTGGTGGGCTATGAACTCAATTACACACCTATTGAGCGAGCTTGCCTAGCAGTAATCTTGGCAGCCACTAAACTGAGGCACTATCTGTTAACACACAAGGTGCAACTCATTGCAAAGATTGATCCACTCAAGTATTTACTCAGCAAAGCAGCATTGACAGGCCGCTTGGCCAAATGGGTGATGATTCTAAGTGAATTTGACATTGAGTATGTGGACCGTAAAGCTATCAAAGGTCAAGTTATTGCAGATCAGTTGGCCGATGCACCACTCATAGGCGATCATCCCCTCATTTCCAATTTTCCAGATGAAGAGATATTCATGCTCACAGAAGTACAACCATGGAAACTATATTTTGATGGTTCATACACTAGGCACGGCTCGGGGGCAGGCATTTTGTTTATCACACCTCAAGGTGATAGCATCCCGAAGTCTTACAGGCTCACATTTCCATGCACAAACAACATAGCAGAGTATGAGGCCTTGATCACAGGACTCAGATTAGCCATACAATGGAAATTAAAAGAACTGCAAGTATATGGCGACTCCCAACTGGTCATTCGACAAGCAACTAATGAATATCAGACCAAAGATGATAAACTCATGCCATACAAGCAAATGGTGGACAGTCTAAAGACATCATTTACTACTATCACTTTTGAGCAGATACCAAGAGAGCAGAATCGAGCTGCTGACGCCATGGCTACCATCGCATCTTTACTAGATCTTCCACAGAATTCAACACGCTACGAGTTCTTGGTAGAACAGCTTTGGATTCCCGCTTATGATATCCCCGAATCCGAAATGATATGTCGCCTTGTTGGTTCTGAATCCCCATGGTATGGTGAGTTCTACACTTATCTCCGTGATCACACCCTTCCTCCCAACCAATCAAATAATCAATGTAAAACCTTCATTCGCCAAACTGCTCGATATACCATTATTGTTGAAACCCTATACCGACGTAGTCTTGATGGTACTCTCCTTCGATGTCTGGAACAAGATGAGATAACAAAGGCTTTGGAAGAGGTACATGAAGGAATTTGCGGGACTCACTCAAGTGGTCCGTCACTAGCCAAGAAACTCATGCGAGCTGGATACTATTGGCCATCTATGGAAAAGGATTCCTACTACTTTGTCAGGAAATGCAAGAAATGTCAAGTTCATGGCGACCTGATACATGCACCAGCACAGGAACTACAACCAATCACAACACCATGGCCTTTTTGTCAATGGGGTCTTGATCTTGTGGGTAAAATCCATCCATCTTCATCCAATGGCCATAAATTCATTATTACCACCACCGAATATTTCACCAAGTGGATCGAAGCTGTTCCACTTACCCAAGTCACCGGCAAGCAGATCGCCTCATTCATCCTCAATTACATCATCTGCCGGTATGGTGTACCCATGTCCATCGTCACAGATAACGGTCTTCCTTTCAAAAATCAGGATGTTCGTGAGCTTTGTGAGAAATTTCATATCCAACACCGCTTTTCCACTCCCTATTACCCACAAGGCAATGGTCAGGCCGAAGCATCCAATAAAAACATATTGAGAATCCTAAAGAAGACAGTCAATGATGCCGGTCGTGATTGGCATGTTCAATTGAATCCAGCATTATGGGCATATCGAACTAGCATTCGAACCCCTACAGGTGCAACTCCTTATTCATTGGTCTATGGTGCTGAAGCTATCTTACCTATTGAGGTCGAGATACCATCCTTACGAGTTTCATTGCACAATCTCATCGATGATGAAGCATACAGAGTATCTCGTCTTCAGGACTTAGAGTTACTAGATGAGAAGCGACAAGCTGCATACAATCACCTCAAAGCCTATCAGCAGCGCATGAGTAGAAGTTACAATCACCGAGTTAGATCTCGTACATTTGAGGTAGGTGATCTTGTTCTTCGAGAAAATCCTCGCAACCAGCCAAACAAAGAACATCAAGGCAAGTTTGAATCAAACTGGTTGGGCCCATATGTTGTCACTGCTGTATTCGGGTCCGGGGCATATCAGTTGGCTACATCAGACGGAGAACCGCTCGCAGATCCAATCAATAGCATGCACCTCAAACGGTTTTATACCTAAGGTGTACAAAGCATCAGGCTCCCCTACATATCAGAAAAATACCAAAAACATTCAGAAAATTCCTGAAGAAAATACAAAAACATTCAAAAAAAGTAAAGAAAAATCATGCATCCAAACGGTGAACAACCACTCCGGTGGCACCTTGGGTAAGTACGATGGTGAAAACCTGGCAAACAGGCGCCACTCGTAAAGGCAATGGCTCCAGTATCTTTCAGGCTCATTGCGATCACATTCATGCACACATACATCCATCCATCCAAACCATGGCTTGTTATTTGATCTGCAATTAAGAAAATACTCCATGCGTCTAGCATCCCACCTTTTCATAGTCAGGTCTACAAACTAGGGGCAATACCCTTACCCTCGTGAAGGAAGTGGATTCTCCATTGTCTCATATGATTCATTACGCTCTTCATTCAGGCAATCATCAGAAAATATCAAAAACATTAAAAAATGACTCTCAAAATACCAAAAACATTCAAAATTGTTTCACAAAATCCAAAAAACATCGGAAAACCCATCAAAAATCACACAAAAACATGGCAACACCTTGTACATATTTATCCGATCAGATACAAAATAAACATTGACAAAATACTCACACAATGACCACTTACCAAACGACCACACAATCCACATCAACAAATCAGAAACTGTCTTTAAAAACAAGGATGCATCCTTCCTTATCAAAAACAAAGACAAGATGACGTTTTCTTTGACAAGAAAATTATGTTAAGCTATCAAATACTTGGTTGATTTGTGAGTACAAATCGTTCGTTTATCTGTATCAGGATCTTTCAGCATGGTTTTGTATCGTTTGCGCATTATTTCCGATGAAGTTCTGGGGCATGTACTAATGGTGTCTACGTGGGAAGTTCACTAAGCTACGTGATCTTATGCAAAATGCAGTCATAGATCACTACGACTTGCTGACTACAGCGTATACCTCGACCATATAAGCATGAACCATTACCAAGGATCCATATTCTTTTATTCTTTATGTATATACTGTTTGTTTGCAGGTACAATGCTCATTCTTTGGTTCCTCCTCATCCAATTTGGATAAAGGTTTTTATTTCTTAGTACGGTATGCACTTGTCTCAGGATATGATCAGCCTAAGATCAAGGAGGACGATCCAAGTCATGCATGAACGGAGATAATCCTTGTCTGTTCCGCAAGCAATACTCAGGTCAACTTGATCCATTATATCAAGTTGCTTGTATTAACTTGCTATATCAAAATCCATGTAAGAAATACTCTGGTCATCTTGAATCTTTATGTCAAGTTGCTTGTATTTTCTTACAACATTTTAAAGCTCAATGATGAAAAATAAAGCACCATGGATCGTCATTCCATCTCATCTGTATATATTGCATTTCGTTGCATTCCACCCATCCATACATTCATAATAGCTGCATATCATGCATACATAGTCATAATAATGCATACTCTATTTTACTCATCTTCTTCCATAGGACTCGGTCCTAGTCCTCCATTTCTTCTATCTAACATCAAATCCCCCCTCACCCTCCTTATCTTGATCATCACCATCACATACCCTACATCGTGTCCTAATCAACTTAATCAAGCCATGTTCATCACCATCCATCTCTAAATAGGAGGGATTGTGTTTCCTATGCTAAGTCATCCAATAAGCCAAACAAGTTACTCTCTCTGCACAGGTACCTCGACTCACACACACCTAGACTATCAACAGATACTCTGATCAAGTATCTTCGGGTCTCAACAGGTAATCGATCATGGTAATCCTAGACTACATCAGGCATTTATCATAATGACCTAGTCTCAACGGGGCTACTATGATTCCCCACAACCATCCATCACACGCACACACTATCAATTGATCAACCAATCAAACACAATCCAACAGACAATTACATCAATTGTCTACGTCTCAACGAGTATTTTGCTTCATATACCTTGACTTCATCGGACAATTACATCAATTGTCTAAGTCACCATCAGGTCACTTTGATTCACTTACTCAGACTTTATCATGTTCAAGCGACCAACTGACATCAACTGTCACGCTTTGACTTGACCGGGGCAATTCAACCGATTGCACCAGATTGTCCAACCAATTTTGATCAATTGTATAGCATCAATCCAAACCCCACACTACATCTGCTATGTATCTCTTGCATGACCTCAGGGTACTCACTGGCTTGTTGTTTCTTCATATTCACTCCATTTTCTCCCATTCTTTCATCATTAGTTCTAATTTCTTCTATTCTACCTCCCCTCCACTTTTCATTCTTTTTCGAGAGATCGCCCGATTTTTCAAAAAAATTCGGCCCATCCCTCGAGGGGGCATACCACCCATTAAATTTACATTTTATGGGGCATTTCTTCACACCTATTTTTCTTTCTTTGAAACGACGCGATAAACCGCACCGTCTCAAAGAGGGGCAAATGTAGTCACATAAATCTGTCCACTTAATTAAATGAATACTTAGTATTTATTTGATTATTTAACCATCAATTAATGAATTAATTAAATTAATATTTAATTAATTCATCTTAACCCTCTTCTCCTATTAATTAAATAAATTATTCAATTTATTTGATTTAATTCACTTAACCAAATTCAGACCATTAATTAAATAAATAAATCATATTTATTTAATTAAATCTTCTCTCACATTTAAATAAATTAATATTTATTTAAATCCCCCAAAATCCCACCTCTCACATTTAAATAAATAAATCATTTATTTAAATCACCTTTATCCTCCACCCACTTGCATTTTCCTACAAATGCAAGTTGCACAATTATTTTAAATAAATAATTTATTTAAATCACCTTTATCCTCCACCCACTTGTATTTTCTTACAAAAGCAAGTTGCACAACTATTTTAAATAAATTATTTATTTAAAATCCTATTTATCCTCACCCACTTGAAACCTTTAATGGTTTCCCTTAAAGTAGTCAAACTTGATGGCTTTAAAGTCTTCAAACTTGATGGCTTCCTTCTATAGTCTTCTTAAAGACTTTAATGGTTTTCCTTAAAGTCTTCAAGCCTTTAATGGTTTCCCTCAAAGTCTTCAAGCATTTTAATGCTTTATCTTCATTTTTCTCATTTAAATAAATTAATATTTATTTAAATATTTATCCAAATTCAACTTACACCATTTAATTGAAATAAATGATTTTATTTTAATTGAAAATACCAAAATTTCTCCCACTTGCATTTTCCTACAAAATCCACTTGCATGCCTAAACCCCTTCTAGATTCTTCTAAACCCTTCCTAATTAGCCTAATCCATCCCCTAAATATTGTCACATTCCTAAGCAAATTGGAGTCACTTCTCAAAGACTCCAAAGTCTTTGAAAAGCAATTAATGCTTTGTGTGTTCAACAAATTAACCCTCAAAGTCTTGGATAACCTTTGAAAGCTTTCAACCTTCAACCACTAAATGGCTCAAAGTCTTTGAAAACCATTGAAGGCTTCCAACCTTCAACCACTTAATCCCCAAAGTCTCCAATAACCATTAATGGTTACCTCAAACCCTCCCACATGGTTAAAACATTTGTTTTGACTCAACCTCTATCCAACCCAAAGGTCTCATCAAGCCTTTAATGCTTTGACCATGATTATCTCTTAAACATTTGCACAAAGGTTTATCCTTGGATTAACTCTTAATCCAGTGGGTAATCTTAATTTAGACTTGACCCTTACCTTCTAGATAACCATGAGGTCTTCTCAGGCCTTTAATGCCTCCAACCTCTTCTCTCAACCCAATCCTATGTTGAAACTTGTCACCATTTTATTGGTGCCAATTGTGCACATGGATCCCCAACTTTCAATCCTAACCCTTGTTAAGATTGCTCAATCTTAACCCTTCATTTCCCTATTTCTTCTATAAATAGAACCCTTCTCCTCAAGCAAAGGGGAAGCATTTTAGAGTATTGTTGTTATACTGGCATTAGCATAGAGCTTTTTCATAGCATCACTATCTACTCTTGCATAGTATTTGCTTATCATATTCAACCATCTTGAATCTCCATATGGCATCCATGGCTAGTGCTAAAAGCTGAGAGCTACACTCATTTGGGACTTGGAGAGGAGAGGAACAAGGGAGGAGCAACTATGAGCGTCTTGATTAGCTATTTCATTCTATGTTTATATGCTTTCTATTTCATGCTTAATATCTCTCTTGATATGCCTGTTTAGGATAATCTTTTGTTGCTAACACTAACGTTTGTTTCTTGTGCTCTTGTGTGTGTTGCCATCAAACAGATTTTCTAATCCTTTTTGCAGAGCATCACTACCAAGCAATGGACCCAATACTTTGACGGATCCTACACACAGCATGGTTCAAGTGCTAGCATTCTCTTCATCACTCTTAAAGGACACACTATACCAAAATCATATCGACTTATGTTCCCATGCACAAATAATGTGGCTGAATATGAGGCATTGGTTATAGGCATCAAAATGGTCGTAGAATGGAAAATCACGGAGTTAAAAGTCCACGGAGACTCACAACTAGTCATCAATCAAATCAACAACAACTATCAGACAAAAGATGACAAGCTAATACCCTACAAATGAATGGTGGATGACTTCAAACAATATTTTCTACACATCACCTTCGAGCAAATACCAAGGTTGAACAACAAAGCAGTCGATGCAATGGCTACTATCGCTTCATTACTACAGATTCCAGAGCAACAACGTCGTTACAAGTTTCTGGTAGAGCAACTGTTCTCACCAGCCTATGACCACTCTGAATCCCATGTTGTCTATGCATTGACTAGTTCGGATTCCCCTTTGTATGGACCAATATATGATTATCTAAAGAACAATATTCTACCCATTGACCAATCCCGAAACCAAAAGCATAACTTTATCCAACAAACCGCCCGTTATACCCTTACTGCTGATACTTTGTACCGTCAAGGTCTAGATGGTACTCTTCTTCGTTACCTTGATCGTAATGAATCTGATTTCTCTTTACACGAGCTTCACGAAGGTATTTGTGGCACACATTCAAGTGGGACTACTCTTGCTAAAGAGCTTCTAAGGATGGGATACTATTGGCCTACAATGGAAAAAGATTCTTACCACTTCACCAAGAAGTGTCTTAAATGCCAGATCCATGGCAATCTTATACATGCACTAGCATAGGAACTGCAACCATTCACAACATCCTGGACCTTTTGTCAGTGGGGACTAGACTTGGTCGGCAAAATTCATCCTTCATCTTCACATGGACACAAGTTCATTATAACTGCAATAGAATACTTTACCAAGTGGATAGAAGCAGTCCCCATGACCACAGTGACTCGAAAACAAATTGTCTCTTTTATTCTAAACTATATGATCTGTAGATATGGTATTCCAAGCTCCATCATCACCGATAATGGACGACCGTTCAAAAACCAAGATGTCTGAGAACTATGTGAACAATTCAAAATACAACATTGGTTCTCTACACCATACTACCCCCAGGGGAATGGTCAAGTAGAAGCATCCAACAAGACAATACTAAAAATCCTAAAGAAAACAGTGAATGATGCAAGCAAAGATTGGCATGTACAACTCAATCCACCACTTTGGGCATACAGAACTAGTATCTGCACACCTATAGGAGCTACACCATATTCATTGGTATATGGATCAGAAGCTATTTTACCCTTGGAGGTAGAAATTCCATCTCTCAGAGTCTCTCTAAAAGGCTTAATCCCAAATGAAGAGTATCGAGTTAACCGACTGCAAGAGCTCGAGCTTCTAGATGAACGACGTCAACATGCCTACACTCATCTCAAAGCATATCAACAACGCATGTGCAGGAGCTACAATCACAAGGTAATTCCTCAAAATTTTAAACTTGATGACCTAGTCCTCAAAGAAAATCCAAGAAATCAGCAAAATCGAGAAAAGAAAGGGAAATTTGAACCTAACTGGTTAGGTCCCTATGTCATCATATCAGTCTATGGATTCGGTGCTTATCAGCTAACAACTTCAGAAGGAGATGTGCTCGACGAACCGACTAACAACATTCATCTGAAGAAATACTACACTTGAGTAGTCTAATGCACGGAAAAAGTCAAAAACAATTAAAAAAAAAATCAAAAAATCAAGAAAAAGCAAATAAAGAGGTACAATAAAAGCAACTAGTGAAAACCTGGTAACAGGTGCTATTACGAAAGGACAACTCCTTTATCTATATCCATATCCTTGTCTCCACAATAAAACACTATCAGCTATCGCCTGACACTTAGCAAACATCCATTCAGGACATACTTAGCATAGTCACTATCCTGATTTATCCATCTATCCTTTCACCACACTTTACCATGGCTTGGTAATCATTGTACATATCCACGTCAAGAGGCACACTTAGCTAGGGGCAATAAACATCAAAACTTACAAGCATGTTCAAACCGTCAAGACTATTTGCAAAACTCAGAGCATCATGTCCAACAAAACAAAAACTTACACAAACCCAAATCAAAACATCGATCGATAACAAATTCACAAGAGAAATATGATGGATGATTTTCAGAAGAACCAACTGTTGCATTTTGCATAAAGTCTTGACTATTTTTGCATTTAACTTTTTGAATTATTGGATTCTCTAAATTTTCTCAACAATGCTTCCAAGCTAGAGAACATCGAGAAACTCCAATATTTTTCTTAGTCTTCTATCTGTGAGGCGATCATTTGTACTATGTAGATACTTGTCTCGAGACATGATACAACGAATATCACTGAAAACATGATTCCACTTTACGCATACAAATAGTTTAATCTTGTCTGTTTATTACGCAATCCGCACTCTGGTCGTCCTGGTTCAATTATACCTTGACGCTTGTGCTATCTGGCTAAATCAAACATCATGTAAATTTTCCTTAGGTCATCATGGTTCAATTATACCATTATGCTTGTATAAATTTTCAACATATCCAAAAATTAATCCATGCTCAATGATGATACATATATCGAAAGCAAATAAACATGTGGTTATATCGGATGACAAATGCAAAATGAGGGTGCTCTAAAAACAATTAGTTGCATATCATATCATTCATCTCATTTTCAAGATACATCTCATAACATCATGCATTTCACTTCATCATATCATCTATCTAAGCATTGCATCATCATAGAATAAAGTAAAAGCATATAGAAAATGCATCCATAACACATCACATGATCAAAGAAAATGGTGTCATATATATATATATATATATATATATATATACATATGTATACATATATATGTATACATATATATATGTATATATATATATATATATATGTATACATATGTATATATACATATGTATATATATATGTATACATATGTGTATGTATACATATGTATATATACATGTATATATACATACATATGTATGTATACATATGTATGTATGTATACATACATATGTATGTATACATATGTATGTATATATATATACATATAATCAAAATGTACAATATATGTCATGTCTCGGCCAAATACAATGATAAAAAATATAATGGAGACAACGTCTCTCAAGTATGACTATCTCCTGAAGGAGACGGTCTCACAGCAGAAGTCCTAGCCCCTGGATCTCCAAGAGGATCATGTCTCGGTGTCCTTGTCACATCTCTACTCTCTGACCGTGATCCTGTCTCTCGAGATCGACTCGATCTCGACTGCGTAAAATTTTGCACTCGATGCTCCCTGGGCACCGCAACCTCATAATGTCGACGATAGTACTCTGCCTCCTGGGCTCTCAAAGCCAGCTCTCTCAAGGTGTCCCCCATCGGCCCACTTGTTGCTGCTCTCTACACGCTCGCTGTGAGCTCCTTTGCTCAACCCCGCCGCTCTATCTCGGTGTCGCGCTCAGTGGTCAACTATGTAATCTGACGTTGATGCACTAATAGCTATACCTGTAGCTACTACACTGTCACCTGTAAGGTCCTAATCTGGGCGTCCTCCACATGAGTCAAAATCCAGACCTGGAGGGGCACCTTTGAAGGGGTACCCCCAGTCCCTCTACCTGTCCTCGGTGTTGATGGAGGTAGCACATCAGTCCTCCTCCTCTAGGCTGGTCGTCTCACCTCATCAGTCCCTCCCACTGTTGCTATCACCTCTCCCACCATACCCTCACCCCCTTCTCCAATCACCAAACCTCCTCTACCTCTATCCATTACAGCTTGTCGAACTGCTCTCTCCACTCCTCTATCACCCCTATCTCTACCTCTGTCTCCTCTCCTACCCCGACCTCCTCCACCTCCTCCCTCATCCCCATCTCCCCCTCCCTCATCCTCCTCATCATCAAAAGCGGGTCACATCTCCGCTGGATCCAATATCCTCGCCACAACACGAGCTGCAAACAGTCTAGCAAACTCATCTGTCATCCCAGCATCCAAAATCTCTGGGGCATAATCCCATATCTGGCCTGCTAACTGCACAAACTCCTCCACGACCACCGCACTGTCAATAGTTGGACTCCATTCTGGTATTTCCTACCTCCGGCGTGCATACAAATAGGTCCCCTATGGTATCCCCCTGCTGTCGACCAAACTGTCGCAAAACTCTCATAACCAAAAATCTCTCAATCACAAAAGGGGTCCTCCCTATCAAAAATTGGGTCATAAAGACATATGGCATCTCCAGCCCATCCTCAGCCCAAACCTCGCAACCTGTATACGATCGCCATATGACCATATCAATATCATCCAATACCCTCCTCCAATGCTCCAGTTTGCCCAGCTTCTGCTGGACAGCTAACCCCTTGTATCCATATGCATAGGCACGTCCAACCGCCCTATCTCTGTCCACCAGTGGCGTAGCTACAGGAATGTGCTCCCAGCACCATACCTATAGGAGTGTAACACCAGCTGACAAACTGTCGTAACCCAAGCATACTACCTCATGCAAGTCCATGTACAAATGGGCTAGCATAGCTGATCCCCATGGGAACTTGCGGCCCTATGTAACCATCTCCTCTAGTACCAATCCCCATCCCACTGACAATCCCTTTGACCTACGGTCGGGACATAGAAAACCACCTAGAAAACCTATCAGTACTGATGGAAGAGGCGTATAATCCAAATCTAGAAACTCCTGCCACAGAATCTCATATTTGCACACTGTATCATCATGAAAAATCCGATGAAGTGCCTTTGTTCCGCCCTCCTCTGACTGCTCATAAGGTAGTAGTACCCCTACTATAGGTATGCGCAGGATCCGGTAGCAATCCTCAGGGGTCACTGTCATCTCCTCTGTGGAAAAATGGAAGGTGTTTGTATCACTGTGCCATCTCTCTACAAGCGTTGTAAGTAAACCCTGATTCACAGTAAACCGAGGCATATCCAATAGGGAAGATAGGTTGCATCTCTCAATAATGTCCATACCAGCCTGTGCCAACTGTGGTATCAATTCCCATGGTCTCGGGAACTGCTCGCGTGACTGAACCACTCCCAATCGCTCCTGTCAAACAACAAAATAAGTTCAATATTAGTTCCTCATCAAAACATAGATATCAAAATCAAAATCATATCATATCTATCCATATCAACTTGTAACACAACTCAAGTTTTCAAAAACCATATCAAACCTGTAACACAACTCAAGTCCCCATTTCACATCAACCTGTAACACAACTCAAGTTTCCAACCCATATCAACTTGTAAAACAACTCAAGTTCCACAATCATATCAGCTTGTAACACAAATCAGGCTCCACATATATTAACTTGAAATAATGCACATCAAATCAAGTTTATACCAAATCCACATCGATATCTATGAATAACTTGAAAAATCACAAATAAAACCAAGTGATATCGACACTTATATTGGACAAATAATCAAAACCATAATAGTAAACACAGAAACGAAACATTTTAAACCTATCCCAGCAAAATTGACCTTATCCTATCAATTTTCCTCACTCACAAATCATCCTATCTCGCAAAACCGACAACATGTGCTAACTAAATTTGGCTACGCGCTAGATTGACTCGATGTGCTAACCTGTTTTCTCCATGCGCTATCCTATCTTCCCCATGCACTAGATTAACTCTATGCACTACATATTTCTTCCAATGCGCTATCTAAGCTACCCTAAGCGCTAAAACCTGACTTATGCGCTCACCTATGTTGTGGCTGCGCTACCTATCTAACCCTATGCACTAGGTCTAACCTACGTGCTACTTGCCCCTACCCATGCGACTCCCTGTCTACCCAATGTACTAGGTTTACCTGATGCACTACCTATTTTACTTTCTGCGCTACCCTGTGTCCATAATGCGCTAATGTGCATTTATGCGCTAACCTAGCAAACCTATGCGCTAACCTAAAAAACCTATGCGCTACCCTACGTTTTTCGAATGCAACCTAAATCAACAACCTTATGCGCTATGAAATTTTTCGTATGCGCTGACCGATGACCTAGATACGCTAAAACGTTAAACCCGCGTGCAAAATTTCAAAAAGGTACCCAAAATGACAAAATCAAAAATCAAAAAGGGGTAAAAAAGGTTGACTTACCGATGGTCCATACACGGCAGGCCTCCGATACCTCCGAACACGCTCGAATCGATGTGTAGAATATGGAATAGGCATTTTGTCTTCTCTCCAAAAGTCTCTTTCTCTAAAGTCAACAAGCACAAATGAGACAAAACAATGCACTTTTCCCTTTTTATAGGGTGAAATAAAATTAGGGTTAGGGGATTGAGCATGTAATTCGCTCGTGGTCTTCCTCATACCCTCGCACACATCAATTATCGGGAGATGAATCAATTCAAGCATTCCACATAGCAAAATTTTGCAAAGCAAACACAATTATCAAATCACATCAAATTTTTCCAATTTTTTTATTCATCTCCCGAGGGGGGATTATCAACATCAATTATCAAAACTAGGGCATGACATATCTCAAAACAACATAAAAATTTTATTCGATCATAAATCACGATAACACATCATTTTCTTTGAATTAACATGTGCACACACGTCACGTCAAAGAGGGGCAAAATGCAGACGTATAAAAATGACCATTCCTAAATGAATATTTTATGTTCATTTCTCTATTTAATTAAATCCAATTTAATTAAATCACCCACATTCCTCTATTTAAATTAAGTAAATTACTCAATTTATTTAAATTAAATTCACTAGGCCTCTTTTGACATTTAAATGAATAAATCATTTTATTCAATTAAATCCCTTCTATCCACTTTTAATTAAATTCAAATTTAATTAAATAGTTTACCCTAAATTGAATAAATCTAATTTATTTGATTTCCCCAAATTGCAACCAAATTGAATTAAATTCATTTTATTCAATTAAATCCTATTATCCCTTCATCCACTTGCAAAATCCTACGTCTCCCACTTGCTTCCTAAACCCTATTCCTAACCCCTTCTAGACTCTTCTAATCACTTCTAAATTAACCTAACCCATTTCCTAAACTTTGTCACATCCCTAAACAAAGGGAAGTCACTTCTCAAACCCTCAAAGTCTTTGAAAACCCTTAAAGGCTTCAACCACTTAACTTTGAAAGTCTCCCAAACCATTAATGGTTAACTCAACCCTCTAGCATGATTAAAGAATTTCCCTAAACTCAACCTCCATGTAACCCAAGGGTCTCATCAAGCATTTATTGCTTTGACCATGGTTATCCTTAATCTTTTGCACAAGAGTTTATCCTTTGGCTAAAACCTTTATCCAATGGGTAATCCTAACTTAACCATAACCCTTACCCCCTAAGATAACCATGAGGTCGTCTCAAACATTTTAGGCTTCGTACCTCTCTTCTCAACCCAGTCTTATGTTGACATTTGTCACCATTTCATTGGTGACAATTACAAACATGGATTCCCAACTTTCAAACTCAACCCTTGATTAAATCTTTCAATCCTGGCCATCCATTGCCCTATTTTTGCTATAAATAGAGCTCTCATTCCTCCATTTTCATCATCCAAGTCTTTAGCATCACACTTATACTCAAATCCATGCAAGTTTTAATATCTCATTTATGCTCATCATTTAGCCTCTCTTTTAAATAGGAATTAATCTAAATATGCATGTTTAGAGTATTTTCTTTATCATTCAGCTTAATCATAGACTAGTATATCATGCTAGGATAGTCTTGTTACTAATCTTGTCATCTTATAATCTAGTTTATTGCACTTATAGGATTATGCATAGCTTAGGATGCATTTCATCTTAAAATCAACCAAAGCATCCCTCGTTCTTGCATTTGTCATCCCTAAACCACTTTTCTCAGTGATCCGAGAGCAAAGACATTGGTTTGAGGGACCTTGTGAGATAGAGAACCATGGAACCAACCTTGGGAAGCTGAGCCATACTTCATGACTCCATAGCTTGCACCAAGAAGTCCTGTGGGTGTGTGAGCAAAGCCTCTTTGAGCTCCGTTTTCCACATATTGAGTTCTATCGACCTGCTTTTCCCGCATACACTTTGTATTTAAACATTGATATGAATAATTTGGCTAATGTCATAGCCATGTTGTTGGGTTTGATGATAGCTAGAGAGAAAGGATAGAAGAAACTATCAATTGAAGGTAATTCCAAGCTAGTTATTGGAGCTATGAAGGAGGGATTGTTTGCAATTGGCAGTTTAAAGTAATCACAGAAGTAACAAAAATCTTGATTACAAAACTAGAGGAAGTGAAGATAACTCACATAGGAAAGCCAAGGAATTCGGTGGCAGATTGGGCAATGAAAAAAGGCACTTGTATATATGAGGATACATACTAGTTTATTGAATAAGTTTTGGGAGGATGACTTGCCTTTCGAGGTGTCAATGCTAATTGAGGTGACAATGTAGCTCTACATACAAATTAGTGTAGTTTTGGCCTGATTTGTTTGATGTTATGTTGCATTAAAAGACACTTTTGTTATTTCTTTGTTGTATTATAACTCTTGGGGATTTTCCTCTTTCTCATTATTTGGTGGTTCCTAGTCCCTTAAAACCAAGATATTATAACAAAAAAATTTATAAGTTAAATCTAATTATAGATAAGTTAAATTTAATATTAACTATAATAATATATAATATATTATAAAAATAAAAATACAATAAATTAATTAGTACTATTAAATTATAGTTGCTTTTTTTATCAGTAATAAAATTTGATTTTATTGATATATTTGAAATAAAAGTGTACATTGCATATATCCAAAATGTTTGATAAATTAAACCCCACCCAGCAACATCCACTGCCCATTCGCCATTACAACCACTACACTTCTGAACGTATTGGCATTCTTTGAAAATTTTCCAAGATTACAAAATTCAAGCATAGAAGAACAAAAAGAGTCCTAGACTACTATTGCAAACCTGAACCATACACCCCAAAACCCATCAAACACTATACCTACACAAGACTTCATTATATATACTAAAAAACATATAGCAAAGAATGAGAGACCACAACTGATGTACAAGATATACATGAAAATAAAACATCATAGTATTGACCACAAAAAACCTTCAGACACAAATCCACCCTGCAAAAAAAACTACAACACATTTGAGCAACACCACTCGCCCCTTCATTAGCGCTGACGCTGCCATCACCACACATATTAGCACCTGCGTGCTCACACGACACCACTCGCACTTTGGCCCTGCACTTTCTCAAAATGTTCCTCTTACCTTTCCATTGAATTTTGACTTCACATCTTCTCCCCTTGCAAAATTTCTTACCAGAGTGCCCAGGGCTTCTACCTCCTTTTCTCTTAGAAACAATTTGAGAGAGTCCCAAATAATGGTTGCCTCTGCCCATTGTTCATCTCTATCCAATCCAAAGGGCCACCGAATATATGGAACTAATTCATGCAACTGGTGAATTTCATCGATTTCTAGTCCTTCTCTAGCATCGAACCCAGCCCTCGATAGTCCCATTGCCAAAAGCTCCATTAGGCCACCCAACTAGTCATCTTCCGCACATTGTCTCATGACCTCCACCAAAACATCTTTCCTCTCACCCAATTCCAGACCACACCCTATAACCATGGTCACTATATCAACATTGGTTTTGTACTTATGCATGGTCTTGAGGAAGTAATCCACCAACAACATTGTCACAATATAGATGAAAGTTCCCTCACCATGTTTGAAGATTCACTTCAAACGCTTCTCTGAAATATCCCCCACAAACGCCAACTATTGTCGAGAAGTGTACAAAGTATAGGTGGCCTCCATACTTGTCACCTTCTCACAAAAGCCTGCAACCAATACTGCCAAAAATGGGCCCAAGGCCTTATAAATAATTAAATGTTTGTCTCATCCCTACATTCCTCCCATTTCATCAAATGAGTAGTATTAATTATACCCTTGTACATCACTTGCCACATCGACCTCCTCCAGATTTTGAAAATATTCCAAGTGGGTTTCGTGCACTTCATCAAATGATGTTACCCTCTTGGACAACACATTAGCCACCTCATTTCCAGACATTCTCACATGTGTAATCTTATAATTATTGAAAAAATTTAAATCAATCCTGATTTTGGAGATATATTTATTTAAAAACCAAGCATTGGCTTCCCCTTGAATGATAGCATTAATAATGATTTATGAATCCCCTTCCAAATGTAAATTTTGAACTCCAAACTTCAATCCCCACTGCACCACCAATAATGTTACTTGGACTTCCACTTCATTATCGATGCCCTTTTCAATTTTTGGAGCCCCCATCATCACAATATTCCCATGCCAATCCCTAATCACCACGCCTGCCCTATAAATACTCAGATTGCCTTTAGAGGCACCATCAAAATTGGCCTTAAACCACCCTATCTATGGCATTTCTCATTTCTCTGTAGAAGTCGATTAGAGCATCAGATCAACCCGAGAAGGCCCATGAATGAGCCAAAATTTGATCCGTGACCAACAATTATGAATTCGAGTATCATCTTTTTAGAAGACAAATTTGTCTAAGGAATACTTGGAAGCAACAACACCTACAATTTCCTCAATTGAAATGTTGATTTTATTAAGAACCCTGTCCGAAGATTCTGACTTATCCTAAAAAATACGCCTGTTTCTCTCCTTCCGTATTTCCCAAATAATCACTTAAGGGAAAAACTTTCAAACACAGGAAAAAATAGACTTACTTGAGTAGACCGACCAGCTCATGAACACCTCCTTAAGAGTTGCTATCAATGGCCCTTACCATGACAATTTTTGTTGTACCATTCTCCATCACTGAGAAGCGAATTCATAATTTAGAAGAAGATGATCCACACTTTCTTCCTCCTTCTCATAGAGAACACACTTTGAAGGGCCCTAAAATCCCAACCTTTTTTCTTTTTTCCCTTGTTAGAATCCTTCCTTTGATTCCCAGCCATGAAAAGGTCCCTACCTTGGGAAGACATTCATTTCCCTAGCAAAGAGAAACCAGCCACCCCTCCTCTCTCTCATCATGATCAATTAATTGGTAGACAATGTTGACAGAATAAACACCATTCTTTGCTCCACAACACATCATTACATCCTTCTTGTCCGAGAGGAAAACTCTTATGCTTTTGAAGATATTATTCATGATCTATTTTTTATTTGGGTCTTGCAAAATACCATCAATAGATTTCCAAACCCATTCCAATCTCCCATCAATAAATATTGGTCATTTAATCTCTTTCCTTCCTCACCCAAACTTCACATAAAATTCTTCTAGAAATATATTGTAGTTGTTATAATATTATAATTATCATTTTTATATTTTTATATTATTTCATTATTAAAGTATTTTAATACTATTTTTTCCTCTATTTATCTATTTTTTAATCTTATATTATTATACCGTTATAATTATTATTTTTAGTATTATATTAATATTAATTAAATCAATTTTCATAAAATTTATTAATTTTAATTATAATTTTATATACATGAAAATAATTATAATATTAAATTGAAATATATGTTTTCTAAAGATATTTATTGACGTCTTTATATACATCTTTATCGCTTTTTATCCTATAATTTTGGCAACTTTCCTTTTCTTTTGCATTAATTTCTCTTTTAAATATGCATGGAATTATAAAGCCACAGTCATAGATGATTTTTTATCATAAAATCATGTGAGCAACAAAAACATTGTCCTCTTTTGATGGAGATAGATAAAAATGGTGAAGGAAGAGAAAATGGAGTTGTTGCTTAATAAAGCCAAGGTCGTCATAATATCAACTTCAAGTCCTCCTCTAGAGATAATTGTATATGGTGAAAACGGGATGACTAAACTATTGTAAAACCAACAAAGATCCAACCACATAAAAACTCCTAGTTCTATAATTAAAATCCACCATACACCAATGAAGAACCTAAAACATACAAATTATAATAAAAAAATAGAAAGGTGATACCATTCACATGCTTAGTAGGGTTTGATCTCCATTATTTCCTATATTTATTGATCTTGTTTGATATGATTGCTCTCAAATTTTATGTGTGCACAAGTGCTCAACAAAGAACAGATTGTGGTCGTGTAGATGCTTGAGTGATTGATTGCATGAAGATTAATTGATCACATTACTCGGCCAACTATATGCATTAGGGTTGAGAAAGGGTGAAGGAATCCTCTTATATAGAGAACACCTTAGAAAATGGAGGGATAGGATTAAGAGGTGAAAGGATAAATGGTCGGCTAGGATTACAGGATAGGTAGAGAAAATGATAAAATGATAAGACCTGGTGGTTAAAGGTAAATTGAGAGATGAATGACAAGTGTCATGGAGAGAAAAAGCCAATGAATTAATTAAATACATAATCATCTATTTAATTAATAGATGAAGTGGGGTCAATTAAATAAATAAAATATTTATTTAATTTAGGTAAAGGCTATAAGAGGATAAATGAATTAATTAAATAATTAAAAATCTATTTAATTAATAGAAGGCTTAGGATAAAATAATTAAATAAATAAAAATACTTATATAATTAGGCTAGGACAATTTTAGGTGTCTATAGTAACAATTGGCATAAAAATTGTACTCATTTTAAACTATTTTTCTTATATAACTCATATTTGCTTACGATTTTTATGGCTTTTCAAAAAAATTCAACAAAGATATAAACCATTGTGATATATATTCCACTCATAGTTTTTGTATTGTACATGAATTTTCCTCTACTAGCAGCACGATGGATGAACCTATGGAGTGAACCCAACTAGTCATAATTTGAAGATGTGAAAGTTGAAGATAAGGGAACTGTTAATAGATTGAGATTTGTGAGATAATATCGATAAGAAAGTTTTTAGACCTATAAATCCTACTTTGATTTCTCAATATGATGTCATGTACCATAAAGTCAAGGATCTAATTTGCTTATGCTTCGAAGTCTCTATTTTAGTCAATATCCATGAAGAGTCATTTGCAAAGAAGAAATGGAAGAAACTTGCTGAGATGTATCAAGCCAAATCTCAGCAAGTTGAATCATGATAAATCCAAGTCAAAGTGGAGATCTAAATCTCCTGGAAAGTCTAAATTTATTTGTTGGGATTATGGTAGACTTGGACACTTCTATAAGAACTACAAAAAAGAAAAGAAAAAAGAAGAAATTTGATTATAATTCAGAGTCCAATAAGGAAGATGGATAATACATTCATTGCAGTTTTGGCCACTCGTGCAAGTAATGATGCATGGTTAATTGACTAGGGTGCATATTTTCATTTGACCTCTAATAGAGATTGGTTTTTTGAATATTGATAATTTGGAGGTTAGGTGTACTTGGATGATGTTTCTCATTTAAATATTGTTGGTCATGGTAAAGTTAGAATCGGGTTTCCCAACGATAGAATGAAAATGATTAATGTTATGCTGCAAATCCCTGGACTAGCACAAAATTTGTTATCTATGAGAAAATTGATAGATACAGGTGTGTAGATAGTCTTTTCTAATGTAAGACACAAATTTTTTAGAGGTCCTATGGTGATTGCTAGAGGTATTAGACTTAGCACATTGTATAAGCTAGATACATACATTGTTTAGTGTAATAATACTTTAGTGAAAAACAAATTTGCAGATATTTTGTTGGAAGACGTGAGAGTTTCACATTCAACAGATTGTCATGGCTTTTGGGTACCCAAGAGTGCTCTTTCTTCTAAATCAAATTTTCCTATAGAAAATATTATGTTATAACACTAGAGACTTAGCTACATTGTTTAAAATGGTCTAAGGACCTTGAAAAATGAAAACTTTGTTAAAGGTTTGATTGATTGTAATCTTGATTTTGATTTCTATGAGCATTGCATCTATGGATAACAATATGAAGTCTAGTTTTACTTGAGTTCTTATAAATCCTGTGGTGTGTTAGATCTTCTTCATTCTAACATGTTTGGTCATGTAGATGTTCCTTTTATTGAAAAATCCACATATTATGTTTCATTTATTAATGGTTATAGCAAAAGAACATGGGAAGATTTTCTAAAGCATAAATCTAGAGTTTTTAGTCAAGTTGAGGAATTTAAAACAACTAGTGAGTTGTAGATAGAAATAAAATAAAATTTTGAGGATTGATAATAACAGTGATTTTTCTCTGATTATGATATATTCAATAAATATTGTTGCATACATAGACAAAACACGAGCTTGTATTCTCCACACAATAGAATGGAGTTGGGAAAAGAATGAACATTGCATTAATGAAGAAGGCTATAGGAGTATGTTGAGTGGTGTTGGTCTAGAACAAAAGTTCTGCATTAAAGTTTTTTGTTAGAGTAATTGGGTCTTTACTTGATTAATTAAACAATATTTGTTTAATTCTTTAAGTTCCCTATTATCTTTTTACACTTAAGCTAACATTAGGTGCATAATAATTAATTATTATGTGCAAGCCTAGGGTTTCCCTTTTTAGGGTTTCTTGACCTATTAGAGGTTCATTTGATTTTCATTGTATTATTAATCACAATACATTTTTGGTGAATATTGAGCTCTCAACTTTTGAGCATATTTTCCTGTGTTTTTTGTTCTTCAGATTATTTTGCTTCCTTGCTTCTCCTTGTAACAGATTATTCAGCTTGCATAAGATCTTCAGGCTCCTCTGGGGTTGAATTTCTCAACTCTCACATGGTATCAGAGCTTAGATCTGCAGCTATCTGTTCTTGTTTTTGAGAAATTTTGCATTGGAAGCAGATCTGGGGTTTCAGGAAAAAAAAAATTGTACTTAGGGATAGGCCTCTTTTTCTGAGCACTTTGGGCCTAAACGGATTCACCATCATGCTTAAAAGGCCCAAAAACCCTTATAGTCATATAAAACTTGCCTAGTTTTGACTCCTAAGCATCTGGGGGTAATTTTTTCTCCAAAACCAGGTCGTACAGCCCTGGCATGCAAATTGAGAAAACAATTCAAAAAAAAAAAAAATTCCTTTTTACGACATGCAGGCCGAAATTTTGATTTTTTAAAAAATCATCAAAATAAGTAAAAAAAAGGGCGAAAAAGGCAAAGGTTTTCAAAAAAAAATTAAAAAATGGGGGTTTGTTTGTGTAGGGTTCCGCAGCCTTGTCGGCACCGGCCCCCGGCCCCCGCCGACACCGCCCTGCCGGCACCTGTCGGAACTTCACCTCCCACCAGTTGTCTACCGGCCCCACCGGCTTCGGCAGGCCCTCCGTCACCGCCCAGCCCAGCCTGCCACCGCTGCTCCGCCTGACCTCCTCCTCCTGTGCCCGCCACTTTGCCGCTCCTCCCCGGAGCACCGCTCGTGCACCACCTCCTCCTGGATCCTCTACCGAACCTCCACCCTCTTGCCTTTTTTGAGGGGGGTTCATTTTTTGGCCATAGCTTGAGCATCTAGAGTCATTTTTTGGAAAACAAATAGGCTTCGAAAAGCTGGTTCCGAGTCGGACCTCATGGTGTTGGATTTTTTTCGAATCTACTGTTTTGACTGTACTTTTTTCCAGTCAAAGTTGGGCCTCTTTTCTGCACTTCCAAGATCATAGAATGGGCAAACGGACTCCATTTTTCAAAAAAGAATAGGCATTGGAAAGCTCTCAGCATGCTCTATTTAGATTTGTGATCTTATTTCTCATAAGTTTCATTAGGTATGTAAGATATTAGTTTGAAGTTTTTTTGCTTATGCACTACTTCCTTCTCATCAGTATGTACTAGGGTTTGGGTTTATCTATTGTGGGGGGTGTTTTTTTCTCACTTTCTGTCATTTATATTAGAAATTAAGAACACCAAAACTCTTAAAAAAAAAAAACTCTTCTGCATCTTCTGTCTATTCTGAAAGATCACATAATAAAAAAAACCAACAAGCAAGTGCAGGTGCAGAGTTTTGTTCTCATGGTAGATCCTTCAATTGAGTTGTTGACTTCACACAACTATCACACCTGGAAGCCCCGCATCACGAGACTTCTCCGGGCATGGGGGTTGTGGTCTTGTTTGGATGAGGTTCAGCCTGTATTGCAGTGTCCTTATGAACTTCTTCAGCATAGGAACAAGATGGATGAGGCCATGGGTTTGCTCTCCTTGCATGTCTCTAACAGTCTTTTGTTTCACCTTGATGAGTTGCTCACTCCTCGGGCTATGTGGTTGAAGTTTGAGACTCTCTTTGGGAGGGTCAATGAGATTCAGGCATTGCAGATTGAGGCAGAGTTGGTTTCTTTGTCATCTGATTCCTTTCCCACCATTGAGGATTTTTTGAACAAGTTCAAGACTACCAGATCTATTCTTCAAGTATGTGGCAAGATCAAGACAGACATAGAGTGTATTCACTTGATTATTTCAAAGTTTCGGGGTCATTTTCAATTTTTTGCCTCTTCTTTCTACTCCACCATGGATGGCTTGGGTGCTCGTTTCAACATGCCTACCTTTGATGTCTTTTGTGAGCATTTGTCTCATGAGTAGTCTCATCTTTCTCAGTTGGATATGCTTTCAGGATCCAAGAACAAAGCATTGGTTGCTCAGTCCTCTAAGGAGAAACAAAAGTAGAAACCGAAGCCAAAGAAGCCTTCTGCAGGTAGTGAGCATTCCTCCAAGCCTACTCCTAAGTCTAAGTCTAAACCACCATTTCCTCCAAAACAAGGGAAATCTTCACAGTCTGGTGTCTTCCTCCAAGACTAAGAAGAAATCAGGAGACACTTGTAGTTTTTGTGGCAAGGAAGGACATCCAGTTTCCTGGTGTTGGAAACGATTAGAGGCTTTAGAGGAAGCCATGCAGTAGCATCACATCTCCTCACCTCAGGCATCTTCTCCTTCCATAGGGAAAGGCCATGCTCTCACTTCTCAAGCTTTGACCTATGGGTCCACATGGATACTAAATTCTGGTGCTTCTCACCATATGACTCACACTCAGCAGTTGGTTACTTCTCTTGCCTCTTGTGGTACTTCACAGATTGCAGTGGGTGACTCGGTTCAACTTTCAGTCTTGGGTTCAAGCTCTATCTCATTGGATGGGGGTACTCTATAGGATGTTCTGGTTGTCCCTGACATCTCAATGAACCTCCTGTCCATTTATCTGATTTGCCACTTTGGCTCTAGTAAGATAGTTGATTTCTCACCACATGATGTGGTTATTTGGGACCTCCATGACTCTGCTTTAGTTGTTGCTCCTGGGAGTGTTGATACTGCATCTCGTCTGTATAGATTTGATGGATTTGAGCCCTCTGAGGGTGCAGGTTCCTCTCTTATAGCACATGCAGATTCCATGAGTAAGCTTTGGCATGAGTGCTTGGGTCATGTCAATTACATATATCTTCAACAAATGAGTACACAGGCACTTGTTCTTGGGCTCCCATAGATTTCCTGCACTGATGGTGTTTGTCATGGTTGTGTGCTTGACAAGCATCATAGAGATCCCTTTCTGGAGGGAAGAGTCTCTCGTGCTTTGGTACCCTTGGAGTTGATTCACAATGATCTCATGTCATTTCCCACTCCTTTTTCTAGGGCCAAGTATGTACTCACTTTTATTGATGACTTCTCCAGACGCACATTGGTGTACTTTCTTAAGTACAACTCTGATGTCTTTGATTCATTTCGAATCTTCAAGACATTTTTAGAGAAGCAGTTTGGTTGTTCTTTTCGACAGATATGTATAGATAATGGGGGGAGTACATGAATCAGGCTTTCAGAGATTTTTGCACTGAGCATGGTTTGTAGCATCAGTTTATTGTTTTCTACACCCCTCAATAGAATGGTGTCGCTGAACGTAAGAACAAAACTTTACGAGAGATGGCGAATTGTATGATTCAGTCCAAGTCCATGGATTTGTCTTTTTGGGATGAGGTAATCAATAGTGCCAACTATATTTAGAATCAGATGCCTCACAAGGCTATTTGACATATGACTCCTGAGGAGGCTTGGCCTCATGACAAGCCTGATGTTTCCTTTTTATGAGTATTTGGCAGTGAGGCATGGGCTTTTATCCCTGATGCACAGAGGAAAGCCATGGAGCAGAAGAGTTGACCTCTCATTTTTTTTGGCTACTGTGAGGATGTTAAGGCATACAAGTTGTTTGATCCTAATTCCAGAGAGGTCCTATTTCGATGGGATGTTCAGTTTGATGAGCGCCTTCCCACAGTGGATACCCCAACTCTAGTGTCTACTCCTCTGACTACTCTGACCACTGCATCTCTTCAGGATCTTTTTGAGGATGATTCTGATGATGGTGTTGATGATCCACCATCCCCGCCTCCACCTGCTCCACCTTAGATGCCCAAGTGGGCTCGACTTACTATTGAGGCAGCAGGTTCTATGGTCGGTGATCCTTCAAATACTCGTCGCACCCATTCTCATACTGTGGGTTCTAGTATTTTGAGTCATGCTATTTTAGACGATCCTCAAAAGTTTTCAGAGACTATAGGACACCCTGAGTGGGATTTTGCTATGGAGGAGGAGTATTCTTCTTTGATGAGGAATCATACTTGGGATCTTTGTCCTCTTCCTAAGGGAAGAAAGATGGTTAGGTGTCGCTGGTTGTATTGCACTAAGTATGTTGCTAATGGTTCCATTGATAAGTACAAAGCACGTCTTGTTGTGAACGGTTTTTTTCAGGTTGAGGGTATTGATTACTCTGAGACATTTGCCCCTGTCACCAAATGAACTCCATTTGCTTTATACTATCTCTTGTAGCTTCTCAGGGATGGCTTGTTCTTCAGATGTATGTGAAGAGTGCCTTCTTGCATGGGGACCTAGAGGAGGAAATCTACATGGAGCAGCCTCAAGGATTTGTGTAGGATAGTTCTTTGGTTTGTAGACTTCGACGTTCATTGTATGGTCTCAAACAAGCCCCTCAGGCTTGGTATGAGAAGATGGATTCTTTCTTGCTCTCCACTGGTTTCACCCGCAGTCATTCTGATCACACTGTGTATATTCAGCTTCTTGAGGGTGGCATCCTAATTCTTGTGCTATATATTGATGATCTCCTCATCATAGGTAGCTCATCCTCTATGATTTAACATATTTAGCGAGCCTTGATGGACCAATTTGAGATGACAGATCTCGGTCTTCTACACTATTTCCTTGGTCTTTAGGTGATTCAGTCTTCTGATGGGATCTACATTTACTAGCAAAAGTATGCTCTTGACATGCTTCAGCACTTTGGCATGCTTGATTGCAAGCCTACTCCCACTCCTTTTCAGTCAGGGGTTGTTTTGATTACTGCTTGTCCCACTCCTTCAGTAGATTCTACACTTTACAGGTAGTTGGTTGGCAATTTGTTGTACTTGACTCACACTCGTCCTAATATTTCCTTTGTGGTTGGCCTTGTCTCTCGATTCTCCCATGATCCTCATGAGAGTCATTGGCAAGATGCCAAACGTATTTTGCGGTACATTCAGGGCTTTGGTTCTCATGGCATTCACTATACATCAGGGGACCCTCACATTGTTGGCTACACTGACTCAGATTGGGCTGGTGATGTCACTGATCAGAAGTCTACTTCTAGCTTTGTTTTTTGTCTTAGCTCTGTTCCTATCATGTGGTCTTGCAAGAAGTAGACTGCTCATGCATTATCATCTACAGAGGCTGAGTACCGAGTTGTTGTGCTCGCCAGTTGGGAGATCTTATGGCTTCAAAAATTGATGACTGAGTTTGGTTTTCCTCCTGATAGTCCCACTGTTCTTTGGTGTGACAATCAGAGTGCTATTCATATTTCCCGCAACCTAGTAGAGCATCAACAGATGAAGCATATTGAGCTTCACATGCATTTCATCCGCCAGTTGATTCAAGATGGTTCTCTCATTCTGGAGTACATTCCCACTACCGTGCAAGTTGCAGACATCTTCACGAAATATTTTGAATTGCCACGCTATCTTCAGTTGCACTCTATGCTTGGGGTGAAGGAAGTTGTCCTTGGGGGTCTTTATGAGGCCTGCCTTCCTTCTGCCTTCCCTATTCTTCTTTCAACATGTTCTTTTATCTATTTTTGGAGAGGAGTTTTTTTCCCACTAGGTTTTCTCCTTTTTTCTCCGTTTCATAGAGATTTCATTGTATTTCGGTACTTGATCAGGCCTTGTTGTCGGGACCCATATTTCCTGCTTTCAGTAGTTGTTCTAGGTTTTAGCTTCTCCCTAAGTCTAGCTTAAGGGGGGGTGTTAGAGTAATTGGGTCTTTACTTGATTAATTAAACAATATTTTTTTAATTCTTTAAGTTCCCTATTATCTTTTTACACTTAAGCTAACATTAGGTGCGTAATAATTAATTATTTTATTAATTATTATGTGCAAGCCTAGGGTTTCCCTTTTTAGGGTTTCTTGACCTATTAGAGGTTAATTTGCTTTTCATTATATTATTAATCACAATACATTTTTTGTGAATATTGAGCTCTCAACTTTTGAGCATATTTTCCTGTGTTTTTTGTTCTTTAGATTATTTTGCTTCCTTGCTTCTCCTTGTAACAAATTATTCAATTTGTAGAAGATCTTCAGGCTCCTGTGGGGTTGTATTTCTCAACTCTCACATTTTTGTCACTACTTTCTATTTGATTAATAGGTCTCCTACATTAGATTTTATTGATAAAAAGCCTATGAAAATGTCGTCAAGTCACAAGCCTTCGTTGTGACATCTTTGAGTTTTTGGTTGCGATACATATGCACATGTGCTAAAGGAGAAGCAAAAAAAGTTGAAGAACTAGTTTGCATAATGTATCCTCATAGGTACAATTATGGTGTGAAAGGATACAAGCTTTATGACCTTGTTGCACAAAATCTTATATATAGTAGAGGTGTTACTTTCAGAGAAATTGAGCCTCCTTTTATTACATTGCAAAAAAATAATACTAAATAGGAATATATGATTCAATTTCCTTCTACACCCAAGAAAGTTGAATCAATAACCCTAGATGGACAAGAACTTGACGAGAGCTCATCTATCACTTAATCTTCAAATGAGGAGGAAGAACCTCCAAATCAAATTGTTCAAAGGTCTAGAGAAAATAGATAACCACTTGAAAGGTATTCACTTGATGATTTGAGATGTATTTTTACCTTGTATACTAGCATGGATGAACCTAGATTTGTAGAAGAGGCATTAGGTATGAATGATGCAAAATCTTGGAAAATTTCTATGAATGAAAAGATGACATCTTTTAAAAAGAATCATACAACGGATCTTGTACCATTGCCTAAATGACAAAAACCTATTGGTTGTATGTTGTTGTTCAAGAAAAATATCGGTTCAGATGGAGGTATTGAGAAGTATAAAGTATGTTCGTTTGCAAAAGGTCACTCTTAGGTTGAAGGTGTTCGTTATGGTGAGATATTTTCTCCTATTTCAAAAATGACATCCATTAGCTTTTTGTTTTCTATTGATTTTGCTTATGATTTAGAGAGGTTGAGCAAATGGATGTGAAAAATACTTTTTTTAATGATGAATTGGAGGAGGATATTTATATGGCACAACCAGAGAACTATGTGGTAAGGGTAAAACTAATTTGGTTAGCAAATTGAATAAATCTTTGCATGACCTTAAAAAAAACCCTAGAATGTGGTACCAAAAATTTGAAACATATGTGTTGATTTTGAGATTCGAGCATTTGAAACCATATCATTGTGTTTATCATAAATTTGAAGGTTGGTCTTTTCGAATGCATTGCATCATATTTTGATGATATGTTGTTCATTGGTAGAGGAAACGTATAATTTTAGAATTAAAGTCACAACTTGTAGCTAAATTTGAAATGAAAGATCTTGGTGCAGTTAAATACATTCTTGGGATGGAAATTAGAAGAGATGGAGTGAACAAAAAGCTATGGGAAGTCCAAAGTAAGTATGTGAATTTAGTTTATAAAGGTTTAAAATATAGGGTTGTAGACCATTATGTGTTCCTCTTATAGTTGGAATGAAGTTATTAGCTTTAGATTGTCCTACATCTCAATCGAAGATGAAAAACATTAGTAGAGTGCCTTACTAGAGTGCAGTTCAAAGTTTGATATATGTTATGATTTGTACTAGACTAGACATTTCCCAAGTAGTGGGAGTTATTTCCAGATATATGTTTGATTATGGTAGAGTTCATTTAGATGCAATTAAAAGAGTCTTCAAATATTTGAAGGGTGTCACAAAGTATTTTTATGTTATCAAGGAAATTTTATAGATAATGAGATTTCCCTTGATATTCATGGTTATGTGGATTCAAATTGACCAAGTGATGTTGATAGTAGATGATCCAATAATGTTTATGTATTTAATTTATTAGGTGGTACAATCAATTGGATGAGTAAGAGACAAGTTTTGGTTTCTTTGTCTACTATTGAAGCTAAATATATGGCAACTAGTCATGCTTGTAAAGAAGCCATTTAGCTTAAGAGAATATGTTAATATGTTGGAATAAAATAAGGTGTAGTGGCATTTTTTTGTAACAAACAGAATGTGACCTGCACATCTAAGGACCTATCATTTCATGTCAGGACTATTCACATTGATGTTCAATATTATTTTGTCAAAGATATCGTCAAGGATGGCAAGGTGAAGCTGATTAAGGTAGAGACTTTGATGAGTATTACAGATTCATTAACTAAGGTTGTCAGCATATAGAAGTTAAAATGGTGTTTTTAGTCTATATGCCTCTCTAACCTTACCAATTAAAACATGATTTTAGTACCTATTAATCCCCAATTGGGTCTGGAGACCTAAAGCAAGGTAGTCAATAAGTTCCATAGGGGTGGGACTGGTTGCATCCTATGGAACGACCTTCAGGATTTTAGAAGATGACTCTTCATTGTTTTGGAAAGGGGGTTGAAAAGGGGAAATAAGTTATTCTAAACCTAACCCAAATGGAATGCAAAAGGGAAACTCAGAAAGACAGGGAAATATTTGGAAACATCTATAGACAATGGATCCTGAAACTCACTATTAAGTGGAAAGTCCACGATACATCACAATCCCTTAATGCTGAGAAGAAATAAGGCTTTCAAAGTGACTCTGACATAGGATGCAACATTATAATCTAATTAAGAGAAAGTACCCATAAAGGCAAAGCTTCAATAAACAATCTTACAATTCATGATAAGATCCCTATTTGGTTCCACAAGGACAATATAATCGGAAGTTCATCTTATGAACGTGAAGGAGTGATCCATGTACATGATTCAAAGTTCCATAAAGAAGTATTTCGAAAAAACAAAAAATATAATTCAACGAATAAAACTTAGCATAAAACATTATTAAGAACATCAAGAAAGGCAATATGGCATAATTTTCCTATTCAGAATAATATTAACGCTCAATCGTCGATTCAAAGACTTTACAAAACCAAATCAGATCATCTTGTTTAGTTATTATTGTTTACAAGATATTTTGGAAAACTCTAATTACTTATACAGAGATTCAATCTCTCTCCAAAGTTGATACATTAAGTTTATGGAATTTGGAAAAGAATTTGATTAGATCAATATTCTTTTATGAAAAGTTTTTTTTTAATCATCCTCTACTTTTGGTTTTTATAGCCTCCTACGAGGAGGATAAGATCCTCATTCCATCACCATTCAGAAAGATCTAACTTGGAATAACAATGCTTGTCTAGTTCTTGTGAGTTTACTAATCTTCTCAAAATTGTCAGCATGTTGGACACATGGGTTGTGTCGTGTTTTGTGTACATCAAGTTGTGGCAACCTTGAATTCTGCACAATCTCCCTTCTTAGACCTGAAGACATCCAATGGGAAATGTTGGAGTCAAAACTTAGGCTCCCATCATACATGGCACATCATCAGAGAGTTGAAAATTCCCCCATATCAAATGATCAAATTCTTTCTCCACCATGTCGACACGTAGCGGGCCATCAAAAGAAAACTAGGAAGTAAAATTTTCACTTATAGAGATGTACCAAACCATAATGTGTCCCATGGGGCCCACCATGAAATAAAGAACATGGTCATCCATATGAACAAAAACAGAAAGTCAGAAGGTTGATCATTGTAAAAAGCTTTACAATCCTAGTGACTCATAGGGGACCAAACCTAGAATCTTTGGTTTCATCAAACAATGCGTGTATGCTCCCAATTAGGATGATGAACCTTGCTGCAAGGAGTCCAAAAATATGTATGCTTCGAGGTCCACCGAAACACGAGATTCCTGTAACAAATGATAGTCGTAAAAAACCTATTTATAATTTTTTTTGAAGTCTTTACAAAAATGTAAACTTATTGTACGACAGTTTGCAAAAGTCAAATGTTAGTTGGGAACATTTTAAACATATGTCCAAAAAGATATCTAGAGGAAAGGCTAGGAACACTTAGGCCAATAATTTCGGTGCAAAAGAGAGATAAATATAAATTATAGGTCAAAAGAAAATATTAATAGTAATAATATCTTCTTTTATGATATAAAATTAGGATTTTCCCTTTAAGGCTCTTAACTCGATATAATGAATGTTCAAAATTTTAGAACACCATAAGTTGTGGTGAGTTGTCCCGTTAGTCATGTATGTGTTTTTTTGATTAATTATTTCTCCTTAGATGAAGATAGGCAGAGTAATAAATATTGGAATAAGCTACATGATTGGACCTATCCCCTAAAGCCATTCAGACAAAGCTTTGCTACCAAATGGATGTTTATAACCTCAACAAGCATATCGCTCTGACCGCCCTCAAACATTTCTCTACTACTAGATAGATGTCTATAGTCCTGATAGAGTTGTTTGCATCACCTCCTTGTCTTTAGATAATATTTATTTTTAAAAAAAATATTTCTTTTCCTTCGTCTTCTTATTTTCGTAAAAGAGGTTGGATGTCAAAGTGGTAGCAAGAGTGGCCTTTAGATTTTACACTTATCCCTAGAAGTATTAAATTTCCACCTCATCCTTCATGGATTTATTAAATGTAAGTTTATCGTGCGAGCCTTATAGGAACACCACTTGTACATGATGAGGCATTCTGAAAGATTATGTATCATATAATCATGAGTTAAGAACAACAACAAGATCATCGCAGATTTTATACTGTAAAAGATAATATTTAAACGTTAATACTTACTTTGTTTGAGGTGTATGATCCACATCATCCCTTACTTTCTCACAATGGAATGTTTACTCTGAGTATCCACTATCATTGTGAATGCCACTAGACATAATCTAATTCTTAAGAAAATCTAATAAAATAAAATGCCCTAATAAAACCTATTTGTGTAAGCAGTGTGATCGTCTATAAAACAAGGCCCATGTTAATTACATTTATTGTTTTAAAATTAGTAGAGTAGTGAGAGTAATAGAATTCCCCTAGAGATGGATACACTTGTGAGGTTGACACATTCTAAGGAACAAAGGAACTTTCTATAACTGATAAGTGATGCTTTCCTTGAGTATATGCTTGGGACCGGAAATTGTGGAACCCAAGGCAGGACTAAGAGGGGGGGTGAATCAGTCAAACAAATAATTACAACAACATATAAACAATTACACATCAACACACATAACCATATGAACACCAAGATTTATACATGGAAAACTCAAACAAGGAAAAACCATGGTGGCAGTCAACCCACAAGATAATCCACTATAGATAAAATGATTACAAAGATAGAGATAACTGCTTTAGACTCATGGGACAAGATACAAAGAGGACTTGCAAAACCTAAAGCTGACTACACCCAAGGAAAGATACAAAAATAAACTGAATTGAAGGATCTCCTGATCATGAAGTTGTCCTTGAACTATGCATCAAGCAACCAACAACATACACATACAACTCTGATCTCAACTCCCAACACTCTATCTCAACTCACTGCAATAGTCTTCAACACAACTTGCATATCATGCGGACACAACTCTTCTACTCTACTTGTCTTCTTCTGATTTTCACTCTAAACTTCATCATCTACATTCTTTCCACATTTCGATACATTAAATCAAACATACAAATGCCTTATATACAAGATATATTATCAAAGCTTGAACCAAGTCGGCCTAAACAAAATGAATACTTTTTGAACCAAAAACACGCACATTGATCCACTCCAAGAGAAAGAGAGTACCAAAACACATCTTCCAAAGATCAATTCACCAATCCGCAATCATTAAAACCTAACCAACAACATATCCATATGCTACACACTAATATAAGAAAACACTGATCAAAACACATGCTCTCCAAAGCAAATAACTCAAATCTAGATCTCCACATGCTACAATGAGAACCATAACACATCAACCATGCTTTCACAAATCATATCCGGACCTAAGGATAGGTCAAGCATAAAATCTCACAACTAGCAATGAATAATACCACAACACCTGGAGAACACAAAGATATTTTTCAGACGTCAAAACTATCATATCCATGATACCAAAATTATAACCAACAAAGATAACAATAATAATAAATCTCAACAACAAAATTTAGACCCAAGCACTTCCATAACAACCAACATAGTAACTACACCAACAACATAGCAATATAACTATGCACCATGTACATTCCACACCAAACTAAAACCACAAGTTTGACATTGATGACAACCACAACAACACTTCAATGCATACTTCCAACAACAATGACCTCATCATAGTGGCTATAAAATGGATACTAGGAGCTAACTTCTTGGTTAGAGGGGATATATACAAAGTGAACTCAGACATCTCATCCTTATTTGTGGGTTCTTTTCTAGACTCGGGAGAGCCAAAAGACAACATAATTAGGATGACACATGGAATGCTTTGTGGGTTTAGGAGAGAGTATATTGGTAGCATAGAATGAACTCTAGAGGTGGCGTACTATGGAATAGGTCTTCCTACCGCTACTGACTTGAAATCACACCTGGAGTGAGATGTGATGGTGCCTTGACACCCATTTGTCTCTAATTTCTGCACCATGAGCATAGGGGAGCACCAGGACCATTCAAGTGCAACTTATGAGTTTCTTCGCAAACTTACCAGAACAAACCTTGTCTTTGACACATGCTGGATTGAAGATTTTTGGGCCATGGTGGATGATGATGGGTGGGACATGAACAAGAGCTTGAGAGAGAAGGAAGTTCTGGTGACTGAAGACGAGGAGGATGATAGCCAATACTTGTTCGACTTGGAAGGGAATTAGCCTTCTCTAGTGTTGTGTTGGTGTTGTTGCTACAAAAATGAATCAACATTCCTTTTTATCTTTTTTCTTTTTGAAGATGGTGAATATGAATTGTAAATATAACTCGATGTACATATAATATAATATAAATATTTTATCGAACCATCTTGTGTATATGTTGTTTTCTTCTTGCATATATGAAAAGTTGTTAGTAATTTATTTATTTTTTATATTTATGCACTGTTGAATTCATGAAATTCCCATGCTTAAATGATTTAAAAGGCAATGAGCACATATATTATACGATAACCAGTGAATGGGTAGGAAAAAATACTTGATTTCGTACTTACCACCTAAAGTACAAAATGCTTTGTAGATTGGATAAATTTGTGTTATAATAATCAAACTTGCATGAATCCTAAAGAAAAATATACGTTATTAAAATTGTACACATCTTTAAGGGCAATTATGCAGTAGCATTTCATGGAAAAATAAAACTAACTTCTACAATATTTAAAATTTAGCTAAATAAACCCATAATCAGATTCCTAAAATAACTCCCCTTTCTTCCTAGTCTTATACAATTTTCCTATTTGAGGGGAATGACTGAAAAGTAAAAGGGAAATAAATTTGAACAGTATGTTGGGCCCTTTTCAGTCAATCGCAAAAAGGAAAAAAAATAACTAGGGGGAGTATTATCATTTCTATGAAAAGTAGGTAAAATATCCTACCTCTGAAAAGTCATCATTGTGTTTGGAAAAGGATTAATGTGAAACAATTTTACTTGTTTGCTGCACTAAATAACTTATGGGACATTTGCACAAGGATATAGCAGGCCATTTCACCAGATTTATTAAATCATCGTGGATTGCCACCTCTTACGAGCCCAATTGGTGTTCTTCGAGAGGAGACACCTCAGGTTTCACAAGCTTGAGGCTTGCTTCCAGTGAATTATAGAATAGCTCGAGCTCCTCCCAAATTATAGAATCGTTCATATCACTTTTTTCCTAGTAGGCCTCCTAAGTGGTTTCCTTGTCTTTTTTAGAGATAGGGATCTCTTTGTCATTATTTCTATCATCTACTATTGCTTGGTCGTCAAGACTCAAGGCTTTCTCGAGGGTTTTCCCTCACAATTTTGATGACCAGTCCAACCTCTAGACTATGGGTCTACCCTTGTAAAGTGAAATCATTTAGGGTTGAGTGGAGTTGGACAAGAGACATTATTCTAAGAAAGGAAGGGAAAACATTGAGTTTTGGATAGAATCCTCCTCTTTGGAGGTGAAGTCTTGTGCCGCAAGAACCTCCTTGCTTCATTGATTTGGAACTAAATTATTCAACCCTTCTATCTCCTCTTCCTAGTGTCCAAAATAGGAGGGCATGGTCTGGTAAAACTAATGCAACACTCTTTCTTCATCAATGACCCTTAAATATTTTTGCAGATCATATAAGATCTCTTCGGTCATCGGGAGAACCTCCTCTTCAAAGGGTAAGGCCATAATTGAGCTCTCTTGTGGAAAACCATAGGGGTATTTCTCATAATATATGCCTGAAAAAAAAACCAAAGTAGGGTCAATCGGGGTGGTCCCACTAGGTGTGCCAAAAAATATTGTTGATATCCGATCGAGTCTGAAGACTTGAAGTGGGGTAGTTGGGAAGTTCCATAGGGGTGGGACTGGTTGCATCCTATGGAATGACCTTCGAGGGTTTTGAAGCTGACTCTTTGTTGTTTTGGAAAAGGGGTTGGAAAGGGGAAATAAGTTATTCTAAACCCAACCCAAATGGAAAGCAAAAGGAAAACTTAGAAAAAGCATGGAAAGCTTTAGAAACATCTATAAACAATAGATCCTGAGACTAGCTATTAAGTGGAAAAGGCACAATACATCACAATCTCTTAAGTTGGAGAAGAATAAGGCATTCAAAGTGACGCTGACATAGGACACAACATTCTAGTCTAATCAAGGGAGAGTACCCATAAAGGCAACACTTCAATAGATAATATTACAATTCATGATATAAGATCCCTATTTGGTTTCGCAAGGATGGTATAATTCGAAGTTCATCTTATGAACATGAAGGAGTGATTCATGCACATGATTCATAGTTCTGTAAAAAAGAATCCAAAAAAACATAAAATAGAATTCAACGAATAAAACTTAACACAAAACATTACTAAGAAGATCAAGAAAGGCAACATGGCACAATTTTGCTATTCGAAATAACATTAAGGCTCAAATGCCAATTTAGAGACTTTACAAAACCAAATCAGATCATCTCGTTTAGTTATTATTTTTTACAAGATGTTTTGAAAACTCTGATTACTTATACAAAGATTCAATCTCTCTCCAAAGTTGATACATTTAGGTTTTTCGAATTTAGAAAAGAATCCAATTAGATCATACTCTTTTCCAAAAAGTTTTTTTTTTGAATCATCCTCTACATCTAGTTTTTATAGCCTTTTGTGAGTAGGATAAGATCCTCATTCCAATGCCATTCAGAATGATCTAATTTGGAACAACAATGCTTATCTGATCATGTGTTTGAAAGCTTGTGAGTTTACGGATCTCAAAATCGCCAACATACCGAACACATGGGTTGTGTCGTGTTTTTTGTATAAGGTTGTGGCAACCTTGAATTCTGCATAGTCTCCCTTCTTAGACCCAAATACATCCAATGGGAAACGTTGGAGTCAAAACTTGGGCTCCCATCATACATGGCACATCATCGAAGAGTCAAAAAGTCCCTCGTATCATATGATCTTCTTTCTCCACCATGTCGACACGTGGTGGGCCATCGAAAGAAAAGTGAGAATTAACATTTTCAGTTGTAGAGATGCACCAAATCACAACATGTCCCATGAGGCCTGCCATGCAATAAACAACATGGTCATCCATTTGAACGGAAAAGAAAAGTCAAAAGGCTGACCACTGTAAAAAGCTTTACAGTGCTAGGAAAATGGTGTCTCAACCTTGCAACTATAAAAGGTTGTTATTGATAGATGTTAATGGGAGGTACTCCACCTTGAGAGATATGGGAGGATGACCCACCTAATGGAGGTTCAAGGGAAGTGCCCCTAAAAGACACATTTTATGTATTTTAGGCAACCCTATTTAATGAGGGTATTGTATTATATTTAGGTATTGTGAGAGTATAATAGCTATTGAGCTGCTTCTGAATCTTTGTTGGTGATATTCCTATGAGAAGCTTACATTGTAAATACATTGTAATCTATTATTGATTTCTAAATAATATTTCGAGTGAATTTTGGAGTATGGGTTTTTTATCGTAAAAAGGTTTTACCATATAAATCATCATGTTATGGTAGGAATGTTATTTACGTTTATTTATATTAAGTTTTTGTAATTGTTGTAAAGATCTAAAAAGTTTGGCATTACACCCATTTCAAGGTTATTGTAGGAAGTTGTTTGACTACCTTAACTTCATGTCACTAATGACAAAATACCCCTATTATCTTATAAAATAAGTTATTTGTAGGGTTTGAATACATTAAAATATGACCAATATAACATTATTGTATGTACTAGAGAGAGTAAGGACTAAATCTCCAAAAAAATATTGGAGCTATTAGAAGGTAGAAGGTCATCAGTCACTATAAATATAAGGGATTGCTTCAATAATTTTACCCCCTTGATACCGTTCTCCTCCTACCAGCTTCATTTTATGAGAAGATTGAGAGAATGAAGGTGCACTACAACCTAATTATTTTCCCATTCATTGTAATCAATGAACCAAAAATAGTAAATAAACTAGAGGCATAAATCATTTCCTGGAGGACAGCATCCAAACCCCTAATAAGATCTCTCTTGGCTATGGTATATTATAAATTTCTTATCATTTCTTTCTCCTCAACTGGAATGAGAAGGGTAACCATGAACATAAATGCAATATCCAAATTGACATGGTAGTTTTGTTCTTGGTCATGAATTCCTACCTAAGAACCCATTGGATAAGTAATTGAATACCACTCTTGGTATTAAAACTCACCTTAAGTATAACCAATTAATTGCATTGAGGAAGACCATTTGCCTATATCCCCTTAGTAGTCTAACAAAAGTAGTCGGGAATGTTTTTCATGTGCAAGGGGGAAGTTGAAGTAGAAACACATGTAGATATAAAATTGATTTTTTCTTTAAGAAATCAACCCCTACATGACATGAAATGATATTGAATTTCATAATATGTAACCACATGAAAATAAATTATAAAGATGCTACCGATTGAGACATGATTAAGAGCCCCATTTCTAATGTACAAGATAACTTTAGGTACTTGTCACCATAAGAAGGGATATGGAGCAACCATCCATGGTTTACATAAAATCTTTAAGGTGTAGGGAAGATAAACCACAGAAGAAACCCATACAAAATAGGAAAAGTTGCCAACTACTTATGTCTCATGTCTCAAAGGGAATGAGATGTGTAGTCAAAATAACTAAATATTATTTTAAGTGATTCCTAAGTGTCTATCATGTTAGTGTTTTGGTCGATTAGAGAAATAAACAATATTAAATACAATGTTGAATAAAAATAAAAAATAACAATTCACAATAATACACATATTTAACGTGGTTCACTAAGCCATCCACTTTCATCTATTATCCAATGGAGAAACAAATTACAATCTTGTGTCTTCTTGGTGGTTTACAAAGTTTGGTTTACATGCCAAAATAACAACCAATTGCTTTATTAAATAATGGATAATTTTTTTTATTCGAGCACACAAGAGGGGCTCTACTGCCTACAGCCCCATGTTAAATGATGTGGGTAGAAACTATGACTGTCAAAGTCACCAAAATTTAAGCCCAACAATATGATCAATTTCCACATACCAACACACCTTATTGCTAATGCCACACTTTAATACCATCTCAATAGTAATGATGGCCAACATATCAACCTCTCAATTAAACTTCCTATAAATAAATTTAGCTAAAAAGATTTTTAAAGAATCTAGAAGAGGCCAACCACTTTGAAGAATGTTATTAATTTTTCAATTCATTTATTTTTATTTTCTAATAGCACTCATTATCACCATCATATCCATTTTGATATCCACACTTTACATACCATTTAATTCATAAATTTTTAACCTAAGAACATAGGCGTGTGTTTTTTCTTTATTATTTATTCCATATTTTAGTTTCTTTCGACGCAACACCATTTAATTCACCATTCACATCTTGTATCAAACACACAACACTACAAATGCTAATATTTCCCTCAACAGTATTGTAAAAACTCTATTTTTCCTAGCCATGAAGAGGGTTCCATTGATACCTTCTTTCAAATTTTGATAATGAGAAATCCTATAACCAATGTCCTATATCATTCTTATTTTTAATATTTAGAGTTCAATTTGCCACTGTAATGGTTAATTTAATATGTTGATACCATTTCCAATTAATTTGTGTTCCCCATCTTGATAGTAAAGCATTGATGTAATAAAATATCAACAAGTGACACAATCTTGTATTAATCTTGCTTCATCGCCTAATTCCTATTCATGCTTATTACCCCCTATTTGCACCATGTTCCATACATTTGATCATTATTGCACATATAGTTATACTTATTCCATATATTCACTATGTATCTGATAATTACCTTACCACGCACTACATTATATCCATCTCTCTAGTCTTGACAAAAGGTACTACTTCTCAAATATACACTTGCACAACAATTATCAATTTTATCAAGAATGTATGGTGTGTGCAAATAAATTCTTTCTTATTTTATTCATAAAACAAAGTGCAAATATGAATTATATTCATATAAGGGTATCATGACATCTTCCTATAGCAACATTGGTTGTAACATATCACACATACATAAATAAATCTAAACGGGACAAAATATGCTTAATGTTGAATAAATGATGAACAGTTAGTACCAAATCGATACTGAGAGGGGGGGGCGTGAAACAATACATGCAAAAACACTTTACCTGAACCGGTTTGACTGCAAACGGTGCACTTTGACTGGCAAGCATTAACACCGATCTAAACCAGATTATTACCGGTAAAACACAGTAAGAATATCAAGTACTTAAACCGGTAACCCTTAACTTTCCATACAATCTAATACATCATTTCCACTTCACCCTTATGCATAAACAAGTAATCTATCATCAGAAATATAATGACTACTAGTTCAACATATTTTACCAGTTTGACATAAAACACTAAACCATCACATGAAAGGCATCACACATGACACACTGATTTTTCACGTGGAAACCCAATTGGGAAAAACCACGGTGGGGATGAGTACCCACAAGTTGTTCTTGAACTCTTTTGAAGTCCACTCTGTTAGGAGCCTAGTCCAGTTAGAGACTTGTACAATACGTTCTGCTAGGAATCGATCCTGCTAGGGATCACCCGGTTAAGGGATGGCTAAATACCTGATTAAAGGTTAGAACCTTGTTAAAGGTTACCTCGCAAGAGGATTTGAAGAAGTCATTGAATTGACTCACCATGTTAAAGGATTTACACAAAAGCTTGTTAAAGCTACCCGGTTAAGGGATTTTCCAACTACTGAAATGATTAGAAGTCAACAAGTAAAACACTGATCTGATAACAACACTCAATGCCAAGGCAGATCCACTTAAGCTCCTTTTCTTCTGCAATCACACTCTACAGGTATCAACACACTTCTCTGGTCTGGCAAGAATCAAGTATCACTCCCTGGGATACACACATACCATTGTCCAACAACTTCAAAATGAAAAACATCATCGACCTTATAGGAAATAGATAGGTCGGTAGCATAAACCCTAAACATTTAGGTTTTACAATCCAAACGATTCAATCCTGACCGTTAATCATACTGCATCGAATACAACAGTCTTGAATAGATCTCAAGACGTTCTCCAACGTTCATTCTTTGTCGCTTCAGGAACCTGATAACTCATCATGCGCTCTCCACCGTTTACAGAGACTTTGCACATTCCCGAGGTAGATAGGATCACTCTCCATGCAAGATCCTCAAGGAAATCCTTCACGCACACAAGGCTGATGTGGCAACACTTATCTGATCTTCATACAATGCTAACTCATCACAAGATGTCATTAGTTGAATTGCACAAGCTTGGAATCCATCAACCAGAAACCCTAAAGCTGAGACTACCAACCGGTAGTCATGCCAAATGAAACCCCAATACAAAACTTCCATTTACTAGTTCTCATTCCAACATACCGGTGAACCTTGAACAGACATACCACTTCACTTTTTCACAAATACCGGTTTACATCATCATACCGATTCTCTTGCCATTTTGCTTACTACACCATACTGGTTCATACTTCAGCATATTGACATCAATGACAACATACAATATCATCATGTCATCATGCTCTACACATATGCCAACAATCTCCCCCTTTGGCATTGATGGAAATATACAAAGATATATTTCTGCTTCTACTTCACATCTTCTCCCCAATACTACAGATATCTTCTCCACTTCACATCTTCTCCCTCTTTGACAACAATGTCAAAGTGGAGGCATACACATCTATGTCCCACTATGTTGCTCCCCCTAAGGAGTAGCATCCTTCAACACACCAATCCTGAAAAAGATATATCAATGTAAGACCTGACTGATGTGGAACACACACCTTTAGTTCACCTCTTGAAGGGGCAGCACCCCTAATTCACCTCTCAAATAGGTAAAGGTAGCCTTCGGTAGAGGCTTGGTGAATATGTCTGCTAACTACTCCTTACTAGAAACATGTTCCAATACAACTTCTTTGTTTTGAACCTTTTCCCTCAAGAAATGATACTTGAGCTCGAAGTGCTTGGTTCTAGCATGTAAAACCAGATTCTTGGAGATGTTAATTTCACTTGTGTTGTCACAAAATATACTTACCGGTTCAGATACAGGAACTTTGAAGCCATTTAATACATGCTTCATCCAAATTGTTTGGGTGCAGTTCATAAATGCTGCAACATACTCTGCTTCTGCTGTAGACTAAGAGATACAACTTTGCTTCTTACTCATCCATGAGACTAGTCTACCACCAACAAAGAATGCACCACCGGTTGTGCTCTTCCGGTTGTCCACATTACCAGCCCAGTCAGCATCTGTAAACACTTTCAAGTTGAAATCATTACTCTATGGATACCATAATCCATAGTCAATAGTTCCCTTCAGATATCTCAGAATCCGCTTGACTGCTACCAAGTGGGATTCTCTTGGGCTTTTCTGGAATCGTGCAGTAATGCCCACTACATGTGCAATGTCCGGTCTTCTATGTACTACATAGTGCAATTTACCAATCATTGATCGACATTCTTTCTCATTTACCAACCCCGAGTCATCCTCTTTTGATAATTTACAACCGATCACCATCGGCGTACCAACTAGTTTGCTGTCATCCATGCCAAAAGTCTTCAACACCTCTTTGACATACTTGGACTGAGTGATAAAGATTCCATTTTTCATTTGTTGAATTTGTAGTCCAATGAAGAACTTAATCTCCCCTATAAGTGACATCTCAAATTCCTTTTTCATCTCATCTGCAAAATCATGACTCATCTTGTCATCTCCTCCAAAAATTATGTCATCAACAAATACCTCACAGATTAAAATCTGATCACCTTATGACTTTAGATAGATATTGCTATCTTCACTTGTTCTCTCAAATCCAATCTTCACAAGATGGGAGTGCAAGCATTCATACCATGCTCTGGGTGCCTGCTTTAGTCCATACAAGGCTTTATGTAGCCTACACACCATGTTACTGTCTTTTGATAGGGCAAACCCATTTGGTTGCTCTATATACACCTCTTCTTCTAGTATTCCATTCAGGAATGCAGATTTTACATCCATTTGATATACTTTGAATCCCTTGAATGTTGTCTATGCAAGAAGCATACGAACTCCTTCCAATCTAGCTATTGGAGAAAAGGTTTCTCCATAGTCTTCTCCTTCTTCTTGAGCATATCCTTTGCACACCAATCTAGCTTTATTTCTTACCACTGTGCCATCTTCATTCAGCTTATTTCTGAAAAACCCATTTGGTGCCTATGACATTTTTATGCTTAGGTCTGGGTACCAGAGACCATGTACCATTCTTTTCTATCTAGTCAAGTTCCTCTTCCATCGCCTTGATCCAGTCTTCATCTTTATTTGCCTCTTTGAATGTTTTAGGCTCAAATTTAGAGATCATGCAAGAGTTTTCTTTCTTGTAAGAATTCCTGCATCCTTATCTCCTATGATCTCCTTTGGATCATGATTCAGCTTTACATACCTAGGAATGATCTTGGTTGTTTCCTCTTGCTTTTCTTCTTCATCCTCATCTTCATCAGCATCAGCATCTATCAATGTAGGAGCACTGTTACTGGTGCTAGGCTGTTTTGCAACCAGTTCCAAGAAGGTTACTACTGGTTCATCTCCTCCTTGCTCACAACCGGTTTCCTTAGATTTCTCAGAGTTTTCATCAACTCTAACATTGATGCTTTCAAATATTCTCTGAGTCCTATTGTTGAAACATTTGAGAGCTTTTCTCTTTGTGGAATACCCTAGGAATATTCCCTCATCACATTTAGCATCAAACTTGCTCTGATGTTCACTCCTCTTGATATAACATTTACTACCAAACACTCCAAAGTATCTTACCATTGGTGTCTTACCGGTCCAATACTCGTATGGTGTTTTATCCTTACCCTTTTTGATGAGTACCTGGTTCATTGTGTAGACTGCAGTGCTCACCAGTTCTCTCCGAAAGGTGTGAACAACTTTTCCTTGGATCAACATTGTTCTGGTTGCTTCAACTATAGTCTAGTTGTTTCTCTATGCTAGGCCATTCTACTATGGAGTCCAGGGGGCAGACAGTTTCCTCTTGATGCCATTCTCTTCACAGTACTTGTTGAATTCACTAGAAGTGAATTCTCCTCCTTGATTAGTTCTAAGGTACTTAATCCTCTTACTGATTTCTTTTTCAACCATTGCTATGAAGGCTTTAAACTTTCCAAAGGCTTCAGACTTGTCCTTCAAGAATGTGACCCACATCATTCTTGAGCAATCATCAATAAGAATCATAAAATACCTATCTCCCTGCACACTCCTAGTTTTCATAGGACCACACAAATCAGTATGCACAAGATCAAGCAAATTGTCTGCAGTGAAAGATTTACCTTTGAAGGTTGAGGAAGACATTTTACCCAGTTGACACTCTCTGCACAAAGGATTCTTTGGTTTGCTTAGCATAGGCAATCTTCTAACTGCCCTGATTTTACTGGCCTTCACAATATTATCAAAGTTTACATGGCCGAGTCTCCTATGCCATATCTAGATATCATCAAACTTAGCCATTAGACATGTACTGACATTAGCATTCAGTTGAAATAGGTTACCTTTAGTCTGCATACCGATAGCCATCAGTTCACCACTCTTACCTTTTATTTTACACACTCCATCTCTGAATTCCAGAGTGAGCCCGTTATCATTCAGCTGGGCAACACTCAAAAGGTTGTGTCTGAGACCTTCTACCCAATACACATTGTCAGCACTTCTTTTTCCATTCAGAGAGATGGACCCTCTGCCTTTTACCATACATGGTGCATCATTACCAAAATGAACCACACCACCATCATACTCTTCCAGAGATAGAAAATTACTCTGGGCACCAGTCATATGGTGAGAACAGCCACTATCAATAATCCACTCATTGGAATTATCAAAGAGGGAGACAAGAGCCTTCTTGTCCGACACATCTTCCTTAACTGCTACAAACACAACATCTTCACTTTCTTCATCTTCTGATTCCTCATCAGTGACACCTTCATCAACTGCTACAAAACAGTTTCTCTAGTTTCCTCCTTTGAACTTCTTGAACCTCTTCGGTTTGTCCTTGTTATTACCATTAAGACAGTTTATAGCAATGTGTCCTATCCTATTGCAAGAAAAGCATTTCAAAGGGAGCTTACCTCTGTATTTACCGGTTCCCTTAGGAAGTCTCTTGGCAAGAAGAGCTTCAAATTCCATCAGGATCTCCTCATCATCCATTTCTCTTCTTTGTCTTGGTTCACCACTGGTACTAGCTTCTTTGCCCTTTCTAGATGGTGCAGCAGATGCTCTAAAGGCTGATTTAGTCTTTTGAATACTGCCATCATAATTATTTAGCTCATAAGTTGTCAACTTAGTAATGATGGAGTCTAGGGATACCTTTGTCTTGTCTATAGACCTCAACTCCTGAATAGCAGCAACCCTTATTGCATAGATCGGTAATAAGGATCTCAAGACTTTGCTAACAACAGTGGAATCATCTATTATACCACTTGCACTCTTGATGTCCCCAACAATAGTTTTGATTCTTATTTCATATTGTTGAATGGTCTCTCCTTCAACAATCCGCATGTCTTCAAACTTTCCCCTAAGGCTCTCTTCCTTAGCCCATTTCACATGCTCATCACCACCATAGATATTCTCCAGAGCATCACATACTTCTTTGGGATTGTCTTTATCCTGAACATCAATAAACTCAATGTTAGATAGACTGCTGATTAGGGCTTCCATGACTTGCCCATTCTCTTGAATCTCTCTCTTTTGATCATCGGTGAGAGTACCGGTAGGGATAACATAAGCATTCTCAACATAGCTCTAGTGTTGAGCACCCATACTTTTGATGTATATCTTCATTATGTCCTTCCATATTTTAAAGTTGTCTCTATTGAACTTTGGACCTTTCCTCTTCATCATTAGACTAGGATCTTTTCCTCAAGCGGTTAAGCTTACAACACAGAGGACCTGGAAGATGCTTTGATACCAATTGTTGAATAAATGATGAACAGTTAGTACCAAACCAGTACTGGGAGGGGGGGGTGAATCAGTATAGGTAAAAACACTTTACCTGAACCGGTTTGACTGCAAATAGTGCACTTTGACTGGAAAGTATTAACACCAGTCTAAACTAGATTACTATCAGTAAAACACAGTAAGAATGTCAAGGACTTAAACCGGTAACCCTTAGCTTTCCATACAAGCTAATAACTCATCACGCACTCTCCATCATTTAGAGAGACTTCCCACATTCTCGAGGTAGATAGGATCACTCTCCATGCAAGATCCTCAAGGAAATCCTTCATGCACACAAGGCTAATGTGGCAACACTTATTTGGTCTTCATACAATGCTAACTCATCACAAGATGTCATCGGTTGAATTGCACAAGCTTGGAATCCATCAACCGGAAACCCTGAAGCTCAGACTATCAACCGGTAGTCATGCCAAATGAAACCCCAATACAAAACTTACATTTACCAGTTCTTATTCCAACATACCGATTCACCTTGAATAGACATACCACTTCACCTTGAACAGACATACCGCTTCACTTTTTCATACCAGTTCTCTTGCCAGTTTGCTTACTACACCATACCGGTTCATACTTCAACATATTGACATCAATGACAACATACAATATCATCATGTCATCATGCTCTGCACATATGCCAACACTTAACTTTCAACTTCTCTACAATTTGAAGCTATATAACTTTAGAACAATTGTTTAACTTGATCTAAAATTTGATTATCCTTGATGTTTAGCTTCATACACCCATCAATACAAAGAACAAAGTGAAAAATGTCGTAATAGATATCTCCTTGGTTGTATGCTCCTATTTATACTTCAATTTCACTTCTCTTCTAATTATCACTCCCAAAAAAAAAAATTCTTTCCACTTTGTTTGATAAATATATTTTAAACATGTATTGGGATTGTAACTCCCATTTTGGGTCCCATATTTGATTCCCCTTGAATATTTCCTAAAATAATAAGTCCATTTTATTTTGTTAATGTAAAATTGGTTTAGGTCCAAGAACGATAAAATAAAGTAAAGAGACTTTGCCAAGAAAGAAATACTACTACATAAATTGAAAGAAGAGCCACCACTGACCAAGAAAAAGTCACAATCATGGACAAGAAAAGCAAAGCTCCCCATACAAGTTATGACCAAAGAACAAGCCCACAAAAACCCAAGTAAACATAACAAACCAAGCAAAACCCTAATCGCCTAAACTGATTGAAGTCTCTAAGTAGGGGGATGCACCTTGAAGTCAGCAATAAGAGGTGTAGTGTCATAAAATTGTGACACTAGCAATTTATGACTGCATTAGGGTCTTCACACATGCGAAATTGAATCCTCTAGCCTGATCAAAGATTGGAGAGTGCTCGGCTTGCAAAAAAACCTTCTTCCTTGGCCTCTACATCACTTTGTCGACACTCTGCCCTTGAGACAGCGGTAGGATAGGGGCATGGTGCCCCTGTCCCTACCCTATTTTGGGGTAGGACCTTTCTAGAGCATGTCTTGTGGGTTGTGCAGTGAGCGGGAAATCTCCCTGATGTCGGCCTGTGACAGAATTCAAATCCTTCAAACATGTATTTAAGGGGCATTTGTCCTCTCTTTTGCACAAGAGGTTGGATAGGTCAAAGTTGGATATGTTCAAGCATTCAAATATTCAAGCATTCTTTTCCAGCATTGAGCATTCTCAAGTCTCCCTTCAAGGCTAGGTGTTGCATTCAAGTCAAGGAGTCAACCATTGAAGAGGAGATTTCCTTTAACATTCAATTCCACACAAAAAATTCTATCAGCATTGCTACTACAACCTCCCTTGAGGTGATTTACAATTCGGTCTTTCATTTACATCTACTTGCAAGTACTTTATTTCATTACTTGGTTAATTCCAAAACTAGGGTTTGACCTAAAGGCAAACCCCCAATCCCAACACATTTCCCTCTCTTTTTTGTGTGTAGGTTGCAAGTGTGCAGCTGTAATTTCAGATTCGGGCTTCATTTGTAGAGGCAGAAAAACCCTTTTCATTTCGCGGATTTTTCGGAGGATCGTGTACATTCCCGCCACAATCCAAACAACTTTTCGTTAAATTTGCAGGGTGACTTCGTCTCGACATTTTACTATCAAATCTAGGTGCACAACTTCATCGCATATTTAGATATCAAGTTATAATCGATTCTTTGTCACTATTGCACTACATAATCTTATCATTTCCTTTCCATTTCAAACAAAGGAATAAGGGGACCATCATAACATCCTTAATTCATTACATCTTTGTGTGGAAATTGGATCTAGTGAATTACCCCTTATCTTCCTAATGTAATGGTGAAAAGTGTTTGAAGGATAATCAATAAGTGAAGCTCTCATCTCTCTTTGAGGGAAAGGGTTAGTTTTCCTCTTGATCTATCACTCATCATTTTCCCACCATCACATTTTGGTGAACCCGACATCTTGCATGCTATCCTTTGAACAACATTACATATTTTTCATTTACAAGTTTCAAATTTCTGCAAACTTAGTGGTTAATTCATTAAAACCCCTAGTTTTTAAAATTAAAATTGAACTTGTGATTTGTAAAAAATTGCTTGTGTTTGTCTTAGATCTAAAAATTGATTTGTTTGTCAAATTCAATTTCCTCATTGTCTTGTTCAATTTGCAGTTAAAATTTACAAAATTAAGAGGTTACTTGTTAAAACCCTAATTTTCAAAAATCATCTTGAACTTGTGCAAAAAAAAAAATGGATTTCAATTTTTAGATTTCTGATTGTTATGAGATTTGTTTTCAGTTCTACAATTCAAATTTTCAATTTCCCCCCTTTATCCCAAAATTCAAATTTCAAAATTAAGGGGTTAGGTCATCAAACCCTAATTTATAAAATTAATTGGATTTTGTGTGAATTTCAAATTAATTTCAATTACCTTCAGATTTCTAAACATTTTCCAAGGTGTCCCTATCCATTAGGTTTGACCCTTTTCAAAATTGCACTTCAATTCCTCTATTTCTTCAAAACCCTAATAGGGTCTTATTTTCACCTTTGTGCCTTCATTTCACCCATCTAGAGATTGTAATTTTTGGGGGTTAGCTTTAAAATCATTGTAATATCCATCCCTAAATTTTTTGAGAAAAGTTGGTCAGACCATGTGCGTTCCTGTCACCATCCTTGACTTTTTTCCTAAAATTTTAGGCAACTATTATGACTATATTTATTAGCCTAAATCCGAAAGATTGGTTGATTTTATCAATTTCTGAACCCTCTAGAATCGGTAATACCTTCAAAATTCAACATTTCAACTTTCAAGAAATTTTTTAAAATTAAGAGGTTAATTATAGTCTGCCCTAATTTTAAAATTAAGTGGTATTCCCTTGGCCCTAATTTTAAAAATTCCAATTTCCTTTCATTTTTGTAAATTGTGTCATTCCATTCCTCCAACAAAGTTCAAATTGTGTAATCATTTTTCTTAAATTTTGTATTACTTAAATTTTGCAAGTTTTGTTTCACAATTCAAATTTCAAATTTTCCCTCTGGTGCATGAGTTTTACCAGTATTAGTCCTACCTATCCTATCCCTGTTAGACGAAGCATTAGAATTAAGGCTTCCCAAGGTTTAATTACTAAGGAGATGGAGCCTACTTTGGGTGACTTCTTTAATGAGGATCATGCTAATTCTTCCCATCCTAATCATGTGCCCATTGATGGATCCCATGATGAAGAAGAAGCTTTAACTAGGGTTTCTTTAGATCAACTTTCTACATTGGACAATCATTTTGATAGCTTTCAACAATGGATGTCCCAAGAATACCCTAATAGTGAAGCTTTTCCATTAATCAAAGGTCTTAAATGCATGCTTCAAAATGATAAGAATGGAATTGATATAGTGTGGCATTGCACATATTGTTGATTCTAATGTCATGCCTATCAAGAGTTATGCCAAAACCCTAGGTTACTCACAACCTTCAACACATGTCAATTCCTCTATTCCTTTGACAAATCCTATTACTAGTATTCCTACATTCACATCCAACATCATGGCTACATCAACTCAAAATGTCATTCCTACAACCATAGGTCATGGAGGAAATCCCTCTTCTTCATTTAATCCTCCATCGTTACCTATGTCTTCCATGGGTATTCCTACTATTCCTCAACCAATTAGTGTGACACAAGGGGGCAATTCCTTCAACAACTTTATTCCTCCTTTAAGTGTCCCTTTTCCTACCCAATCATCACCAATGCCTACTTATCATAATGTCCCACCACCTTATTCTCAGTCTATGCCTTCTTTCAACAACTTTACACCACCTTCTCAATCACCTATGTCTAACATCAATTCTTCTACAGA